>NC_081351.1:27648871-27758529 GCF_029784015.1 Lycium ferocissimum | reverse complement strand
CCTTTAAAATTTTGAAACCCCCCAAATCATGCATTTTTTTTGATGATGATTTGAAACCATGAGATGAAATGCATCTCCAAATCCGATTTTCATCTCATGGTTTCAAATCGCATGTCCAAACGTCTACTAAGTTTCTTGTACGCATTCGCATTTTTTTAATTTTTTCTAAACAAAACATGCTAAGATTTACTCGATGAAATATTTGAACTGATTGAAAATTCCTCATAAAATATTTGTCGACTCTTAAGATACAAATAATAACACGTAAATCTAGATGGGTAGAGTAATAAATTTGTACTCCTGTCTTATGTGTAGTTAAAAAATTTCAGTTTAGTATAGTAGTACAAGTTTAGGAGGACGGTTAATTTGGCAGTCAAGAAAGTTACCGAGTTACAACTGTGGGCTCAACTAACCTTCGTATGTTAATTTTGTGAAAGAAAAAAATTTAACAATAGTGTAGTCAGTTGTATTGTTATATTATTTAAGAATTTATATTTTTCTTTCTTAAAATTTTTGTCCACTACAAGTCTACAATGCTCCATTTATAATTTAGATCATATGACTAAGAAATTGTCAATATTTGACTATATAATGATGATTTTATCTTAATTAATATAACAGTGAAAAGTAAAAAAAAAGAATAGTACTAGCAGCCAAAACTAAAAGTGAAGTAAAACTAATTAAGTTAATAATGGTGCTGAGAAAGAAGTGATGCCATAATTGACCACAATAATTTTATCCTTAGTCTTATTGCACCAAACATTGAGGTTAATTTAGCATGCTCAATTATTGAATCTTTTAAACAATTAGGGGCCGAAACTCTAGCTGAAAAAGGACGACAAAAGACAATTTTTCTTCTAGAAAAAGGAAAAATATATATTAGAGAGTGCACTGAAAACACATTAAAAAATGAAACTCAATTATTACCTAGTCAAATTGTATCAGACAATAGGACATTTTTTTCCAATAACAAACAAGATTTGCACCGAAAGTAGTAAAAACTAATCCACTCGTCCAGCAAAATGGGTATCAATTAAACAGGAAAATATCTAATAAGAGCAAAAATACATACTATTATTTAACAATAATTAAGTGATAAAAGCTTGTAAGCAAGATGTCTCTCTTGCATTCATTTTGCTTGGTGCACATAAGTTTTTTCACCTCTACACCCTTAGGGGCCTTAAATTTATTATGTATTTGGACGAGAGTATTATCTAAAATCGGATCAAACTTAATACCACAATCATTGAATTATTTATTCCATATAAAAGGTGGGATTGATAATCCTAATTATAATTCCAGAATAACATGCAATTTTGACCCAAACATCCCCTTAATCCAATAGCTAAAATATGGTGTACTTTGAGAAAGTTTTGATATTTGACTTTATTTTTCACCCATTAAATTATAATAGTATACTATAATCTCAAAACATAGAAATTATATTTCAACCATCGCTATGATTGGAAGAAATGGCATCCCACTATGTTATCAGTAGAAGTACATAAAGATGAACCTTTTTTCACCAAAAAGAAAAAGAAGAGTTATTGGAGAAAAAAAGATGAAGAAAAAAGAAGTAATTATAAGTCCAGCTTGCTGGCTAAATCATAAATCAACTAATCATGTAATGCTCTTTTTCTTTGACCTTAGATTGCTTCTATTAAAGCAAAAGCACTTTCTTAAAGTGTGAGATACGTATCAAGAAAGAAAAAAAAAAAAGTGAGTGGAGAGTCAATTATCACCATCTGAAAATATCTTATCCTATTTTTTTCCCTTAAGGAAAAACAAAATATGCATATATAATTGGTGTTTGGTCAATCTTGAATAATTTGAGATTGTTGAATGATGAAAAGATTGGTGATTAATTATTGTCCATCTTATCTTGTTCTTATAATTGATTATTATACCGAACGCAAAATCATCGAATTTTTTGTTGCCATTCATAAATATTTTTTTGAACCATATTTTACATACCATAAAAAGGGTAATATTTTTCTAATTTTCTTTTTACAGAACATAATAGTACATATTTCATCCTGATGTTTATAATTAATTTGTTAATCAAGTGAAGTTATCAGTTGATTGTGTTTCACTAGCCAACAAAATATACGTTATGAACAAACCAAAAGGAATCAAACAAAAAGTATTATAGATAATAAAATTACAAATATGAAGCTTCAAGATAATTGTTAAGCTAATTCTTGGATCTATCTCAAAGAAAGAAGAATTTTTTTCTTTTTCTTTTCAACTCCTCGAGAATCTGAATACGTTTGTGTCAATGTTCTCAGGGCTATTTGTGATGCCCGTGACGGAAGGCGATTTGATGAAGAGGGTCAAAGAGAAGACCGACAGTTTCTACCCTAATAAGCTTCTCAAGAATGATGCGCGTATGTGTCTTAGCGAATCTCGTGAAATGAAAAAAGAAAGTGAAGAATTTAGTAAAATATAATACTAGTTCACATGGTACGCGCGATTTTAAACTCGAAGAACGTGATCCAAAATACAAATTCATAAGATCGTTGAGCCACAATGAATAATACATACCACGTATTTGGCACCGTGACAAATATATATTGGATCGAATTCTCCTTTTTCCTCAATAGATTTAGTGAAAAAGAAAGAAGGGCAAAAATTCATAGAGAAATGAAAAGCTATACTTATTAATTTGTCACACTAATAAACCATGTAGTTGAGAAATTAACTAATGAGCTGTTTGGACATGGTTTGAAATCAGAGGCGGACCCACGTGAAAGGGTGGGAGTGCACTTCGGAAAAAATTATGTATATAATGTGTATATACTTTGAGAAAATAGTATATATTTAATTGTGCACTCTAACAAATGAAATTGTCTTGGGGCACGTTGGTTGCAACTGTTGCTTCCTTTACATGTCACCCCGGATCGAACCCGAATGTCACTTTTAATTATTTTTTTGAGCCTATTTTTAGGAAAACAATAAGCGTTAAATGAGCTCGCCCAGATTGACATACCTCGCTGTCGCTACATGTTACGTATTCTTAGCCAGCTTGTTGTTATCTCTTTCATTCGCTTCTTTGTGTATTAAATTTTATTTATTAAACATATTTGACCTATATCTTGTATTTTTATTACGCTTATTAATGATCGGTCCGGCACGGTATTATCCCTCGGTCGTCATTAAATTTTTTGTTGGCGTTTATGTTAAGATAATGGTGCTCATTTGTCTTAAAATTCTGCCTCACTATTTTAAAACCATGATTTGAAATCATGTTTGAACATGCAATTTGGATTTCTTAAGTTGTATTTTTTCTTATAGACATAAAACCCCCAAAAGTTGTGAAGACTATCAAAATATTCTCAATTCTTATACAATCTTACCAAATGGCTTCATAGTTCAATACTTGAAATTAATACGCTACTAGAAAGCCTTTCTAAAATACAACATCAATTGACCAAACTTTAGTTCAATAACAAAGAAAATTTAACATGAATAGTAATTTAACTATTCTTTAATATAATCCTCCCACATGGTAGACATAAATAAAGGTTGGTAAATGGTTGGTGTGAGTAATTGTTAAAAATATCTACCAATTTATGAGTTTTTTTTTACAAAATATAAACATATAGGTCAAGTTTTATATTTAAAATTTTTAAAACAATGGTTTGAAACCCTAAATCATGCCTTTTTGGATGATTTAAAATTTCAAACTATGGTTCAAAAAAATGAGATGAAATCTTGTTAAACGCGATTCCATCTCATATTTCAAATCGCATGTCCAAATGCCTACTAAGTGGACTCAGCACGAAAAGGAAAAAAAAAGATCAAGAAAGAAAGCGAGAGGAGATCAAGTATATGAATCGGATATGCACTCCATAGATTAGTCAACTAAGTGCTTGAACTTTATGGCACAGGCAAATGATTAAGATCATCATTATATAAATAATAAGACTTCATTAAGATAATCAACAAAGGTGAAAAAAATAAAAAGAAGAATAGTAGTACTATCATAGTAGGAGTAATAGATTATATTGATCAATATAAAGTGCATGATTCCATTGGCATGGGGAGGTGAAAAAAAAATGGGGTCCACAAGTGATGATTGAAAGTGAAAGAACTTAGGAAAAATTGAAATTGGGCGTGCTGCGAGGGGAACACAAGAACAGTATAGAGTGTAGGGAAGTGAGGAAACATTTCTTGTTTGTGTTCTCTGTTTTATGTTCATTTTGTCCTCTCATAACTCAGTTCTTCTTTTATTCTCTATTTATGCAATCTTCACTTTGGTCCTTGTCTTGTTGTGGGCCTTAATTTTATTCCTCCTAGAAATAAGAAAGTACGTAAAAATTGTGGTATTTAATCACTTTTTAATAGAGTAGTGACCTATGTTATTGGCCCGATCCAAATTCATGATATATAGTGGTCTCTAAAATCATTATCGACCACAAAATGGACAAATCTGTGAGGCTTGCTAGATTAAAGAGGACAACACGATAGTGATAGAGTAGTGTGCTGTGTTATTGTCATGATCCAAGTCCATGACACATATTATCTGTTTTAACTCAACATGTCTCATGGATCTATCCATTGGACCATGCCATCATCGAACATGGTGAGATAATTTGTGAGGCATGTTGGGCCGAAGCGGACAAAACTTATGATGGTATGAATCGTGACAAATATTGGTATCGAGGTTGAGACTCTTTCCGGCAATGGTGGTAAAGCTCAACGAGCATCAAAACTTATGTAACATCCATAACAGAGGGCGGCCAATCAGGGCAAGTCACGGAAAAAACATTGACATATTTCTAGACTGACAAATTTTCAAAAAAGGGTGCACATGATACATTAAACGTATCTCACATGAAAATAAGAGAGGAAAGTGAAGAATTACATAGGCTATAAGCTATAATACAAATTATAGGTAGTTTAATTTCAATATATAGCAATAGCATAATAGCAGTGTAACCGTAACTTAAGTAAAATATTGTTATTTTGTTGTAATAGCACTACCTTTAAAAGTTATTATCATATAGATCCTGGTTTTAATGATTCAATTTGAAATTGTGTGACAATTTATTGAGTCCCCCACGCAAACAATTTATTGAGTCCTCAACTTATACTCTATTTTTTTTTTTGGCAACATCAAAACCTTACAACATATTAATAAGCCACAACATGGGCAGACGATAAAGGTAAACAAGAAAATACAGCGAGGGAAAAAAAGGTAAAAGATGAAAGCTCAATGATGTTGGATTGTTGGTAATTCCAGTGTTTCCAACGATTGAGTTAGACGTGAACTATTCAGTATAATTTTTATAAAATAAAGGGAGGTTCAAAAGTTGGATATATACAATGATAATATAATGTCATGTAATATAGTTATTAGAGAGTTTCACATATTATGATAGATTTAGACTAAAACATTTAGTATAGTTGGAGAAGTCTACGTATCCACACTAGTAAGGGAGTTTGACATTCATGCTTAGCTTCTTCTTTAATCAGCTTCTATAGAACTATATGTATAAACATATATACTTCAGAGGAATTTTTACGTGTTATAACTACTTCTAATACATAATTAGTGATAATAACTACCTTTTATTTTAATTACTAATAATAACTAAATACTTTTTTAATTTAACTATTATAGCTACACGAAAGATAAGAGACAAATTTTTGAATTACCATTTCACAAATACACCTAAAAATTAAGCACTGCCCCAATTCCATATCCCTTTTAATGGTCATTCGCTTAAAAAGGTGAGTTTGAATATTAATCACTTAATATACATTACCATTCTCTCTCCTTTTTCATAACTTCTTACCTTTTATGGATCGTCAAAAACAAAGCGGAAATTCTTAGATGAGAATTGGGGATGGGAGTATTAGAGGATAGTAGACCTCTCTTCACCCTTCTACAAAATTTCAACTTCCATTCTCACCAATTCTAATGGGGATTGATGGAAATGCATTCAATTAGTCTCAATTAACCAAACAAACTATTCTCTTTCTTTCTTTTTTTTCAAAAAAAAGGAAAAAGAAACTAAAGTACTCACGTTCTATCCCATCTCCTTTGTTTTTAACCTGCGCATTTGAAATTTTTCGCTATTTGTATTATTATTCTTCCACAAAATCAACTTGGTGGAAGTGATTGTTTTTGCTTCTTTTTTTTTTTTGTGCCATGGTGGTGGTTATGGCGGGCAAAAAATTAAGCACACGAGAGAAGGGAGAGAGAAAGTTTTTTTAGGGTTTTGAAAAGACGAAAAATATATGTATTTGTGTATGTTCTATGATATAACTACCAATTGTTGTGGTTGGTGATGTATTTTTGTAAGTTTTTCTATATATTTCGTATTTTGTTCAAATTAATTCCATCGTCTTAGTTTTAAATACACGTGACGCAAATACATGCTATTAAGTTTCTATATATTTATGTATTTTTGTTCAAATTAATCCCATCAAATACATGGGTGATGCAAATGTTACTCACACAAATACGAGATTTAATTTAAAATATATGGGGTTTGATTGGAAACTTCAAATACATTAGTTATGCTATCAAATACATGGGTAAATAAAAAACGAAATCAATATTGAAAACTTCAAATACATTACCACTAAATACATGGGTGATGCAAATTGTACTCACACAAATACATGATATTTAATATAAAATACATGGAGTTTGATTGGAAACGTCAAATACATTAGTTATGCTATCAAATACATGGGTAAATAAAAAACGAAATCAATATTGAAAACTTCAAATACATTGTTTACGTTGATTGATCGTGTTTGTTTTGTCAATGTATTTTCAGGCGTTGAAAATTTAATTTGAAATTTGAATTTTTACGTTTTTGTCAATGTTGAAGAATGCATGGAAAACAGAATTTAATATGAAAGGGAATATTACGAGGAGATTTTGCAGTAAAAGAAGGTAAAAAATATCTTAATTACTCATTTAATACCACCACCATTTTTCATGTAAGATGTAGTTGTCACCTAAAATAAAGGATGGTTTGAGCATTTTTTACCGCATGCTCATGTATTTGAGATTTTAACAAATACATGCGAAAACATACACAAATCAGCTGATTTTTAGCTACGAATGGTAATATTAAAATATAATACCGGATAGATTGGGAAGATGTTAAAGAATGTGTAGAAAATATAATAAGGTAACCTTTAGAAATTTTACCTACTTTAGATGCGAGGAAACACATATTTGTGGGCAATTTACAGAATGGGCCTTCGTACAAAGCCCAAATTGCTGAGGTCCGAAATGTAATCACACTATCACACAAATAGACAGCAAATTATCCCTCCTTGAAGTGATTATATTAATTGTAAACCAATAGTTTTAGTGAATCCAATAAACTGTGCTTCGTCCATGGTTTTTTTTTTTCTTTTCTTTTTAAAATAAAAGGCACCAAGTTGGATACGTTGTTATTTTTCGAAGAAGATAAGAGACAAATATGAAACAAGACTTAAATTCAAGATTGCTTCCTCAAATATCTCTACTGCAGTGTTAAAGTCTTGACAAGTTAATAAGCCCAGATGAAATATGAAGTGGGCAATCTGCATGATTGCCCTTCATACGGACTGGTCTTTAATTTTTGTCCCTCAATATATGCTGGTATATATATATAGTAATATTAAGTCCTTATGTCATTAAGTATATATAGTATATATGTATATATAGTAATATATTAAGTTATACCGATAAATATAGTCCCGAGTTTTTATTTAGTATATATATTAAGTTCGAAACCGCAGTTAAAAATAATAATAATTTCGCAATGTCTATTATAGTATATATATTAAGGCGAATATTATATAGAATACCTATGTCGTAGACGATAACTTATATATATACTTATAAGGCAAACTTTTATATATAAGCATAATAGTAAATAGTCCTATGTATATATAGATATTAAGCCTTATATAAGTATATATAGGACTTTATACATTATATAGCCTTATATATTAAGTTATCCACATATTTAGTATATATATTAAGTGATAATATTACCTAAATAGGAATATATTAAGTTATACTCTATATAAAAGTAAACAAAAACAAAGCGGAAATTAATAGGATAGATGAGAATTATATGAGAGGATTAGAGGATAAAAGCAACATAATATGATAATGAATATACTATAGGCAAATATAAGTAGGTATGTTAAAACCTAAACCCTCCTAATTGGAATTCAACCAAAAGAACCTAAGTTACTTGAATTAAAAGAAGACTCAATTATATAATATCACAAATGAGCAATTCCAATGGGGATTCAATGGAAATGCAATTCAATCAAGAACTAAGAAATAACACTCAATTAACCAAACAAACTATGATTAATAAGTAGCTAAAACCCAAAGATCAGCGACCACGAGAGTCTAATTATCACCTTAGTTTTAGCTCTCTTCCACCAACAAACCCCCCTCCTCGAAAGCTCTTCCCCGGCCATACCTCCGAGATATTTATTTCTTGGCTTATTCCTGCAATTTTTAGGTTTTGTTTTCAATGTTGTGCAAGTTCTTGCAACATATTCTGTATTTAAAAAAAAATCTCAAACATAAGCTACAGCTTTTCAATGAGGCCATTTTTTTGTTTAACTTGAATATAGAATCTGGAGTTGCCTTAAGGTGTCAATCCCAACAAACTGTAATGTACTCATGATACATAGTATCTTGGCTATATGTACTTCGTTTTTTATGATTTCTCTGTTTTTGGACATTTATTTCAAAATTAAAAACAAAATACCAATTCTACCTCATGCATACAGAGAAATTCATTGTTGTATCGACTTTTCTGTATTCACTGATGCATTATCTCATGCTTAATGTATCCAAATCTGGGCTGCACTTGTACATTTGGTTTCATTTTGGTGAGACGTTAATGAGGTTTCTATGCTGAACAGATGGCTATTCCTTCATTCCTTTGTGGTTCATTCAGAATGATTTTTCCATCTTGCCTGTTCTATTAGCTATGCTTCTTGTGTGTAAGATTACTACTTATTATAAATAAGAATCCGCCCACTATTGATATTTTGGTCTTGGGTAATACTGAAAGCCCACATGTTGTGAATGTTGTGGCTGGACAACCACCTCCATAAGGAAATGCACAATCAGTACCATCACCTTTGCTAGCTTGGATTCGAAATCTCAACCCTAATGTGGTATATATTAAAATTTCATTCAAGTTTAATGTTTTCGTATTCATTTATTAATTTTTGATGTTTTTTTAAGGATCATACCACCGCATCTTCGATATGTGGAGTAAAAGGTTGAGAGCCAAAAAAACGAATTTTACCGTTAACATGTGGCATTTAAGACAAATCTAAATAATGTGGCAACAGTTTGAAATTTACCATTTGTTGATTTTTCTCCTCTTTATTTTTCTTTAAATAATGAAGATTATCACAAAAATGTCTTACCACACTTAGTATTTCCTTTGCTTTTTTTTTTTCCTTTCAATTTTATCATTTTAGTGTACTCTTGTCACTAAATGTTTTTGGTTATTTTGCATTGGGGCAATTTTTTGAGACGTCATGCTCTAGATGTTCCAATTATTTTAGTTGGAATACTACCAAGTAGGAATTTAACTTACAATTATTTTTATTCTTTTCTTTTTTCTTTTTCTTTTTTTATTAACTGCTTTTATTATGTTGTAGCTCAAGGCAATCATCTTGTTACTGATGCCCAGGTAAAAAAAAAATTATTTATCCATATTTGTTTTAGGCCAAATACACAGGCAATCCCTTAAACTTGTCCAAATATTCCATCTAGGCACCTAATATAAACCTATGACCATTTGAACACTTAAATTGTATTCAAACTGTGTAACTTAGACATTTCTAGCTGAGGTGGGATAAAGCGTGAGCAACACAGGTTTTAAGTGGGTGAATATTGACAAAAAAAAGTCACAAATACTGCATCACACCCTTAGCTCCGGTGATTTATCCATTAAAAAAACACAACCCAGCTTTCCTCTTTTTCTACAATCACCATCACTTGTCAACCATCACTCTTCAACATCACACAGAGAACATCAAGAAACCCCATAAAATAAAGTATTCTTTTTAATTTAGGACGTTTTTAGTAAATAATTAGGAGGACCCAGTGGTATTTGGTTAAATTTAAGATAAAATAAGCGACAAGAACAATCTTCTCTTTTGATAAAATGAGCAATCAAGAGCTTTATAAGTGTGAAAATCATGGAATCTTTGAGCTAAATAGTGATGTAAAATTGTTCAGTTATCTCATAAATTTGCTTTTAAATTGTTCTAGAGAAGGGTACTTTGTTTTAAATTTGAGGTTGTGAAGGTGTAAAGAATATTTTGGTGATGACGGAGATTAAAAAAACAGTGTGATTTGTAAAAGGGTATGGCACCAATAAGCCGGGAAACTAATGTATGGATTATCTGTGAGAAATTATAATTGGATGATGAGATTTCTTTCCATTGAGAATGGAGAAATGCCAGTGACGGTGAGAGTGCACAAATGGGTCTGGTGTAGACAAAACTCTTGAAAAGACGACTTAAAAATCGTATTTTCTAATATCGCTGTACAGTTATGGGCATGGGAGAGGATGCTGCCTTTTCAGCCCGTACCTAGGCATCACCTCGACATTGACATGCCTTATGCGAGGAGGTGGACAGCGGGTTTTGATCGGGATCTGGATACGCACCACGCATTCTACCATTCGGGACCGGACCTTGATCACATGACGACGATGCGGTAAAACAATTTAAATTTACATTAATAATTTAATTAAACGTCTTTTCGACTTGGTGATCACCGATTTGTATGTATATGTTATGCGCCTATTTATATGGACGCCGTACGCCGTTATATTAGATGGTTTGCCGCTTTCCGTAGGCGAGGTCGGGGGTTTGGATGTCGCGGTGTCCATTGATACACCCGGACATCGTAGAGCACATCGTACCCGAGCGTGTCTTACGGCGGTTTGGGCATACACAAAGTATACCCCCGACGTCCGTCATGAGCTCCGACACTATCGGCGGACGATCGGGCCGCCGTTGATGATGATTTTCGGCTTTCATGGATGTTCGACCACCGTTGGGAGAACAGGTTGGGCACTTTAGCTGTGGTCGGCCATTTGACTCCCATTGAGCATTACATGCGCTGGTATCATCAGTTCACACGCCGATTGATCGGCAACCCAGCTTTGCGTCCCCCTGGGGATATAGAATACTCAACACTTGCCGGGCAGTACGAGGCATTGGTAAGTTTATCGTATTTAGATTTATTTAATCGCAATGAATGTTACGTTTTAAAAAATAACTTTTTTTCGTTGAACACAAATGCGGTGGTGGTGTACAGCCGTTTACGCATGTTGGGGTTAGAGCATATGCCTTACCCCGGGCTTGCGGCGGAGATGGTACGGATATCGGAGGATGGTATCCGTAGTGTGCGAGATTAGGCGCGGGGAGGAGCCTATTCGGAGGTCGACTATCGGCGGCCGCCGGGAGGAGGACCGGTGCTCCCGCAGGAGGCGGCCGTGGCCGGGTAGAGGACGCCGTGTTCAGCCGGGGACGCCGTGCGCGTAGGAGGCCGCGGTGTTGCCGCCGAGGACTCGGTGGTGGAGGACACCATCCGGTAGAGGCGGATGAGGCCGATCCCATTCCGAGGGCGTTCACGGTCCTAGTCCATCCGTCGACTGCCGAGGTGCCGGTGGCGACTCACCCGGGGACTCACCTACGTTTATCCTGGCGCTCTTGCTTGCCGAGATACCCGGTCGTCATCACGGCAGCCGTAACGCATACATGGAGGAGCGTGATAACGTTGATTGGGCGGCGTTACGCGCTTCGACTTCGATGAGTTTTTTTTGATCCCGTTAGTATTTAAAATGCTTATTTGTTCATTTAAATTATTTATTTAAATATATATATGTTACTCATTATTTAGTAATATTTGATATTTTAGGATTCGGCGCCGGCGGTCCACAGAGCGACCCGTTCAGAGCATTCTCATCGCTAAAGCCGAGGCGGTGTCTTTTCATGAGACTACCGAGGCGCGTGTAAGTTTTTTACTTAAAAACTACTTTTTATTCAATATAAGGTAAATATTTATTTAATTTTTATAACCTTTACTTGGACTTCGAACGACATCTCGTCCGAGAGACTACCTCGTATTCACCACCACACCCGTCGAGGGCCTACGGACCCATCTCGAGCCTACGGGCGCCGTTGACACACGGTTTGATTAAATAAATAACGTTAATGTATTCAATATAAATAAGAAATGGTACTAATTATTAAATACTTTTCGGGTTCATCCTTCGGCGCACGAGGTGGCGACTCCCGGACGAGGAAAAGGTTGAGTCTCCGGACCTAGCTCGGCCCCGAGGTTACCGAGCGTGCCGGCGGGAACGATCCCGAAGAAGCACGTTCTAGTCAAGGGCGCACGGGCTAGGGGAAGAGGAGATGATCATGACTTGGAGCGTCCGGTTTGTCATACCCTATTTTAACCTAAGTCAAAATAGTTTACAACATCCGGGTAATTCCGGGGTTAATTAAAGTTAAGGAGTCGCCACCTAATTAATTATGGTGAATTAGGACACCTAAAGTTAATTAAGGTAATTATCTAAAGTTGATTTTAAGAGTCTGCGAAACTTGAGATTCTAGATAAGGGTTCAACTAACTTAGAGGGAAGGTATTAGGCATCCTCTAAATTCCATTAATAATGGTTAATCCGACCAGACTTATGATTTAGTTAGGCTAAGTGTAAATATAGTGTTGTAGAAAGAAAATATCTTTGTAAGCATTGCTAAAGTTATAAATAAAATATAATAATGTTATTTAAAATAAGACTTGTAGAAAATATGATAATTTGCATATAAGTAATAGTTTTTGAGATGAAATTTTGAGCAACTTTGAACTTTGGATAAACCATATTATAGCAATGTAGAAAAATCTAGGTGTATAAATAGGATTAAAAAAGAAGTGAGTTTTCTTTCCCCTTTTATTATTTTTTTATTAACTATGCTTAGCTAAAAGTCTACGTGATTGATTCAAACTTTGAAAAGTTATTTATAAAATATACTTGAGTTTATACTTGCGTATTAGTGATGTTTTGAAATTAAGATAATAAACATAAAATATAACTCCTTTAATTTGAACATATGAATTTATATTATCAATTATTCTAGAGGTGAATATTATAGCCACTATAAATGATCTTAATACAAAGAAGAAGATAAAGTTTGTGGGATTAATTATTAATTTTCTTTAAATTAACCACCCATTACTAGAACTAAACCCCACTAGATTCTCCTATAAATCGTCTAAGCTAAGAAGACAAAACAAGGTAAAGTGTTAGCCATGTAATACAAATTAACTGCACAACAGAAAAATAATGTAGAGGGGATAAATGCAATCAATTGGATCTAGCCCATTTTAAGTGTTCTTTGACGGTTTGCTTCGTTGCCTATATGGGCTTCGGCCCCAAATTATTTTCACTATACTGCTGATAGGGTGACTCGAGAGGAATGCTACGTTGGGCTTTAGCCCAACACCGAATGCGGGAAGAAGACGAGCCCCCTTAGACTCGTACGAGAGAAGGTCATGCATAAAAAATGAAAGAAAAAGGATTAGTATGAGTCTAGATATTTAGTAATGCAAAATTTCATAACTCAAAGAAAGAAACTTCAAATACCATCACGTGACAGTAGGAAGATTATGTTTTATCTCGGCTAAGGCAAATAGTTCACGACTCAAATGAGTGATTATACAAGAATAGGCAAACTGGGCCGAATTTCGAATTAAGCCTACTGTACACGTAGAGGCCCAACACAGGGAGGAGAAGAGAAGGCCCAAATTTAACAAGAGTAACTTATCAATCAACCAAGTAAGGAATGATATGCCATATATATACAGATATACTAACTCATATACTCTGGAATATATATGTATCCGAATATAACTTGTATATGCAAAGGCATTTACTCAATACCCCACACAATCAATTAGGCAAAAGAAGATTCTAAGGAAAACATACTTAAGGTCGTGCATATTTTAGAATTCCCAGTAAATACAATAACAACATATGCGGGAAAGAGAGACAGTACACCAAACAGTTTAGGACAGAGGGACAATATACCAAACAAGGAACATGCGATCAAGTACTATAAATAGCAGGGCAGTGTACTAACGAAAAACAGGGGTTTGAGACAGATAGTTTTTTTTTTTAAGATTTTGTGTGTGAGAGGGGTTGGAACCTCATGACTATAACCAAACAGATAAACACAACAACAATACCCTTATTCACATGATACCAAGAGGACTTCTTAAAAGGGGAGAGGGGGCTGGCTAATGTTCTACATATAAATACTAAGAAGGAAAGATAAACTACTCGACCTTGAGCGATCAAATAAACTTCACACGAAACAGAAACATAACTGAAATTAAACTAACTTATTCTTCGAAGAATTAACCATACTCTAAATCAAATACAACTAAAGCCTTGACACTTAGCAAAACTAATCACACCTGAGGTGTTTGTCCGCACGAAACTAGTCAAAACACAGATTATAACATACCATGTTCCCACGCGGATCGAACTTTCGGAAAAATGAAATGATAGGAAGAAGCGATCGAAACTACGATGATCATCTATTCACGCATGAACACACAAATGGATTGAAAAATATTACCCGAACATACATGCTTCAAGCCTTAAGCGTACTTGCAATACGATAGACAAGTAGTTTCATCCTTCATTCTTGTAATATCAAGTTAATTTCAAAAAGATATACTACGGTTACTTATGGGAAAGGAAGGGAAAAAGATTCTCTCATGCCCTTTCCTTTAACAGGAACTTAATGACTCAAATTTTAGCACACCAACTTCAAGTAGGAGCAGATTTTATTCACCAACGAGTGCTAAATGAACTCTAGGTGCCAAATACATAAAAGGGGAGCAAGGAGAGGCAGAACTAAACCCAAACAGATCTCCATTCAATTCTAAGCAAAAGCTCATGCTTTCGACTAAGTTCTACTTAGATGAGATAAAGTCCTAATACATGATTGCTAATAAAAACTAAACACATGATATGGATTTCAGACTGAATAAGATCAACAACCAACATAGACATATTGTATAATTATTTCGTTATATCTAAACTGACGATTAAACTCATAACAAGATATATCGAATAGAACAAAAGAAAGAAAGTACCGACCTATTTTGATCACATACACAATATACCTAAGATATACACCACGGTGTGCATATCAGATGTATATCGAATGTATATCTTCTTCTTATATTGACAACCTACTGTATATCTTATGTATATTCGATTTTAAATAAGTTCCAAGGTCTGGAAATTCAGTCTACGCAACCAAACTACAGTATACGTTTTTCAAATTCATCTTAGCAGTTAGTAATCCTATCCTAACAACTCCCAAACATCAAGCAAATAGTATGACGACAAAGAATTACATACCACTAAGAGATATAGCAGAACAAGCTAAAATTCCTAACTAAGCCGAAATTAAAGACTATAAGTAACAAGCGTATCGAAGTTTACCTTTTTTTGTGTGCAGTGAACTGGAGGCTTCGAGGCTCGAATCTGCACTTGAATGCGACGAACGATTCGAATCTCAGGTCGAGACGAACCAGAAGCCAAACGCAAATTTTTGCAGAGACAGTCGGTGTTTGTTTTTCTAGTTGTAAAAAAAGTATTTAGAAGTGTTTAAAGCGGCTCCAAGAACTCTCTTTAAAACAATCTTGTGAGGATGAATTTATATGAAATGTATGCTAGGGTTTCCTATGATTTGAATTGGGCGGGATTTCAAGTCAAATTTGTTTCAAAATCCGAACGTTGGGGCTTGAACCACGTGATTTGATTCGGTATTTCTGAAAATGGTTCGACCATTCTGTCTTTTGAAGATTTGTTGTATCTTGAGACGAAAATAAGAAACCCTTTTCATTTCAGACAAAACTTGCGCGGAATAGGAAGGACAGGGGCTGTTCACGGCTAAAGTTGTTTCGATTTTTGCTGGAAATGGAGGAGAGAGAAGAGAGAAGACGACGAGAAAGGAGAGAGAGCGTAGGGAGAGAGAGAGACGAAAAAGAGGAGAAGATGATGCGGCTGAGGAGGATTAGAATTAGGGATTTAGTTGAATAAATACGGTGGGCCGGGTCGGGTGAGAATGGGTATGGGCTGGATCGGGGAAAGGTTTTGTGGGCTGACGGATTGGGCTGGTCTATTTGGACTTTGTAAAAATGGCTGAAATTGTTGAGTATCTTCTTCTCTATTTAATTATTTTGGGCTTCTAATTTAATAACTAGTACAATGTATACTATGATAAATTATGATTAATAATGATATTAATAGTAGTAGAAATAGTAGTGAAAATAAAATACTTAACTCGTCAATAAATTTAGAAGCCCGAAGAAATAAATTAGAATAAAGGAGGGACAAAATTGGGTGTCAACACGGTTATTAAGAGGAAGAAGGACGATGGAGACGATGGCGAGGGCGGTGGGGATGGCATGAGCCTTAGGCCTAGGGATAGTCTCCGGCATACTACATGTGGGACCCATCACGATAGTGTATATACATTAGTGTTATACAATTTATCGTAAATATTATATATTTTTTGCATATTTATATATATTATCTTAGTTTTATTATTGTTTATAGTTTCACATCCTAAATTGATAAAAAGACAAAAAAAAAAAAAAAAGGGTGACACGTTCGAAATAAAGTTAAGCATTAATTTAAAAATAAGACGAAACCCTAAAAGATAAATAACGTAAAGCTAATGACTACAAGTCTTCAAACAAAAAAGGACTTCGAGCACTTTTCAACCACTAAACGACAATCCAAAGTATTGCGTATTCTTTATATATTGAGCCTATCTTATTAATTGTACAAATATAAGTAAGGTTCTATATAAAATATTGAAGTTTCGGAGTATCAAAGCATGATTAATATACGGCTAAACTACGTAAAAAGGAGTGAAATGAAAAATGGCGGACTACTATAGCGCAGTAAAATAATGCGCTATAGGTAAAACCCAACTATCTGTAGCGTAGTAAAATACTGTTATAGGGGAGAGAAGACAACTCCTTTAGCGCGATGGAAATGCTTTCGCTAAAACACTTAACGGTACCGTTACGGTTAAGTGCTTTAGCGCAGTAAAATACTGCGCTAAAGGTACTTTGGTAACATTTTTTTTTGTTGGGGTATTTTGGTTCAAAAAAAATTTTTTTAAGGTATTTTTGTTCCGGACTCGTCTGGTGGTAGAAAGAAGATGAAGAATTTTGTGAACTGAGTTATTTTGGGGTACCAAAAATTATTTATTTATTTTTAATCAAAGCCACATGGCATTTTTTAGTTGGTGTTTGAATTGCACGAACTCTAGTTTGCTTATTGTTTGATAAAAAGTGTTTAAGTGGCACAGTTTGAATAGAGTTTAGGTGTCCAAATCATCATAGGTTTAGTTTAGGTGCCTAGATGGAATATTTGAAAGATTCAGAGGATAAGATACCTATTTGGCCTTAGTTTTATTTTGCAAATCAATTTTGGTATAGTTTTAAATTTGATTTTGTTTTTCATTTTTCAGGCTAAAGATCTTGCAAATAGTGCAGAAAAGCAATTCCCTATAAGAGGTGTGACACTCGCAATGCAGAAGATTTTCAAAGTATCATGAACACTGTTGCAGAATTATATGTAGGATGTATGTTTAGTTTTGGATTTTTTTTTTCTAGTATTTTTAATCATGTAGTAATGATGCTTCCATGCACATTACATTATTTATGTTATCTCTCAAGTTTTTGGACTTTTTGGTACTTAGTATTTTTAATCAAGGTTATATGATTCTTCCATGCACATTACATTAGAGAATCATAACACCCGTTTTATTAATAACTTGAGTAAAATCTTACCACCTAGTATGGCTAGGTGAAATGGAATACCACTATCACACAAATAGACAACAAATTATCCCTTCTTGAAGTTTAATTTGTAAGCCACTAATTTCAGCGAATCCAAAAAACTTGTTTATGGATTCTTTTCTTTTTAAAATAAAAAGGCACCAGGTTGGATACATTATTATTTATCAAAAAAGATACAAGGGACTAAAAGTGAAACTGGACTTATTTAATTCAAGATTTCTTCCTCAAATATCTCTGCTGCAGTGTTAAAATCTTGAAAAGCTAATAAGCCCAGATGGAGTATAATGTGTGGATAGTATATAGTGAATTCAAACGGTGTTGTTGGGTCTCTTGAATGGCCCAAGAAATCATATTCATTTGGTATAGTACTATTTTGTTAATAGAGGCCCATCTCGGACTTGTGGACAAGAGCATCATTTAGATTTTATCACTATTTGTAAAAATTATTCAAATATGACCGTTGTAAAATTACCACTCGAGAATGTAGATTGGGTTTGCCCACTTTTTTTATCAGATTTACAGACAAACATTAGACTGTGATGTACTATTTGCAACAAATTAGAAAATTTCAGATTGTGGTCTAATGTTTTCTTGTAAGGTGCCAAAAAAAAAAAAAAACCAGTGGAATAAAAAAAGGTCCTTTGTTTTCGGTAAAAAAAAAAAAAACGAAGAAAATTTCACTCATATTTCTCATTTTGCCTTGCAAAACTTCACATATCGAAGGAGGAAAATCTCAAAGATGTTGGTTTTTGTGACAATAAATTTTTTAACATTTTCTGTACAGTTTAATCTATGATATTAATGTATTAAAAAAAAAAAGAATTTACTTGTAAGAATATTTGAATAATTGTCCTAGAACTTAAACACTCAAAATATTTTTTAGTGCACTCCATTTTGTACATTGATTAGTCAAGAGAATGGGAGAAATTAAAATGGAAACAAATTTCACATATGGAAGGAGGAAAATCTCAATTTTAGTTATTATTCAAACTAAAATATTCTTAAAATTACACATCATAACTAAATGACTTCACAAATTTCTCTTTTAAATGTTGGTTTTTGTGATATTTTTCTCTCTCTCAATTTTATCATTAATCAATACCCAACGAAGGTCTCTAATTTTGTAACATTTTCTGTACAGTTTAATCCCCCCCCCCCCCCCCAAAATTAATGTATTAAAGCTCATAAAGACCACACCCCTAAATGTTTTGGTTCAGTGTTTTACTTGTAAATGATTTTATATTTGAACATTTTTTGCTGTAAGACTCTCTGCTCCAATTTTTGAGAAAATGTAAGTATAGAACTTAAACACTCAAAATATTTTTTTGTGCACTCAAAAATTGCCATAGTAAGATCATGTTCTTTTTCATATCACCAAGTGGATAAAACGTTTCGATGATATTTGAAGCAGTAATTATTTCGCAAGTATTTCATTTATGTACATTATATTCCATTGTATATACGCATACTACAATTTTATATTTCCTTGAACAATCACCATATTTCATTGTATTTCGGTATATTTTTTCGTATTTGGAAGTATTCAAGTTTAGAATGGAGTAATTTAGAGAGAGAGAAATGGGTTAAACCTTCAACAAATTATACGTGAAATTGATTTAATTTGACTTACCACTTTAAAATGAAAGAAGAGAATCTACTATTTTTACTGCGCCATTTTGTATTTCGGTGTGTATTTAAAAAATATGAACACACAGTCAATTTTAGTTAATTAATTTATTGGGTTTCTTTTAAGAACACCCCATATTCCTTAATGGGCCCCCAAGATATTTAATGTGTATAATGGGGCCATCCACAAAATCCAGATGAAAATGAAAGCTCTAAAGCAAAACAATAATACTTTTAATAATAAATGGTAGCATGCATGAGTCGCTATCAATTGGTGGTGGAATAAAAACATTATATAAGAAAATTTAATAAATATAAGAATATCACACTTGAAATTTTGAACATTAGAATCAAGGAATTTTTTAGCTCTCTTTGCCACTTATAACAAAAAAAAAAAAAAAAATATTATTTTTACCCTTCTTGTGCAGTATGCTTTTTTAACAAACGAGATTTTATTGAATCTCTTTCTTCAACCTAATTTTGTCGTGCCGCTGATTGCACTAAAGGGTGCGATTTAGTGGTTATTAAAATTGGATAAAAATCATGAAATATTAGGATCGGATAACATTTTAGCAAGAGGAAAATTGTTAGGTGACATCTCCCACTTGCTTAATTTTGGTGGGCAAAGTTACTTGGTACTTGTGCTTATAGTTGTAGTGCCGATAGGATTTTCGTCGAGAGAATTCATCATCTTCTATATACACGTTAAAAAACTTGACCTTGCCTATATGTGTGTAATTTTCCGGTAAAAGAGATTTGGCTGAACCCCTTTCGCCCATAATTGGTGGGAGATAGTAGGTATCCATTGGAATACTTGATGTGTGCTAGCTAGTGCAAATACTATGGTTAAAAATAAAATAAATGCATGATCTAGAAAAGGAAGGAAAAAGTAGCTATAGTGCATTTTATTTGTGGTTTGGTAAATGATGCATTTTCCTCCCATGTGAGAGCTGAATTTTTTTAATCAGAAAAAGAAGAAGAGAAAAAACAAGAATTTCCGTTTAATGCGGACTCCTAACATGCTTCCATGCTCATTTATGTTCTCTCTCTCAATGATCAGAGAATCAAAATAGCCCATATCTTTCTATTTCTTGATAGGTTTAGTTAATTAATTTAACAAGTAGTAGTATTTGATTTTTATTCTTTTTTAATAAGAGGGTAATCATAAGAAGTTCGTAAACTATATTATTTCAATTTCAAATGAGAATAGAGTTGTATAGTTAAGCCTCTTTTCGAATCTTTGTTTGGTTTGGCTTACAAGTTTGAGAATTTTGACCCACACTTGTTAGTTCTGACACTATCGTAATGACTACAGATCCTAAAGATCTTTGCAGATGTGAATTATGGCAGATTTCAATTATTATCTAAGAATAATCCCAATATATATAGATTAAATCTTCGATAGATGTGATCTGCAAATGATTTTTGGTAATTACTAATGTTGTGACAATAAATGGTAGCTTTGGTATTCGCATTTTTTTAGCTTTATACAATCAGTAGTTTGATTTCGTTGAATCTCTTGTTTCTATTATGGAACAGTCAGTGAGTACTTTTATAGTATTTGGTGGTCATAGTAATCAACTTTGAGTGTGACGCTATCTTAACAATGTAAAAATGAAATGTAATTCACAATGTCTAGGTTAATTAATTTCATTCGATTTTTAGAGTTGTGAACTAATTTCTTCTTTTTATCATCAGAAAACCGACATAGGTTGAGAATAAATACATATTCACACTCGTATTTAGGTAATAACATGTACTAGATAAATTCGCACTCGATATTTAGGCTTATCTTGAGCATCTAAAGAATATAAAATCCTAATTTCCATGAAGACAATAATAAATACATAAGCAGTCCGCTAAATTCAATAAACTGAGTTCCTATTTTCAGTGAAAATACTCTTTGCTCCGTTGTTTTACTAATGGTTCTTAAAGAAGAAATAGAAAGATAACTGCAAATTAATGCATGCTAACTAAACTAGGATGAAAATCTCTAAGCTCTATATGTCATTCAGCTACGCGATAAAATATAATAAGCCATTATTAAATAATCTATCTTTCTATAGCAACCATATATATATATTTGGTGAATCAATCATTTTCAATCATTTGCATCCCTTAAAAGAATTCGAAATATTAAAAATGATTGACGTTGAGACTAATTAAAGTCTTAACATCCTACCCACCAAGCTTGTTGGTTATTAATTAAACAATTTCATGATCACTAGTGTCACATTAAAGGTCCTTTAGTTGCATCATTATGTCCCTTAATCACGTCAATGAGTCGCTTAAAAAGATTATTATACTGTTAACTGCTAACTGTATTACTCAATTTGTTCACTTTTTTCCCTCTTTCTTTTGAGAAACAAAAAGTGGACACAAAAGTAAAAGAGGAAATAATTAGAGACAAGGAAGAAAAAATAGAGAATTAATATAAATAGTCACTTATAAAAAAAATAGTGGCCGAGCAGTCAACTGTGTAACTTCCCCAAAAGAATATAATTCTTATTTGATTCTAAATGATAGAATCAATTTTAATTTGTAGCCTTTCGCTTGAGGTATTTCCCCTGTTCTTTTTATGTTAGTGTTTTGGTTTACTGTCATATCATAATTTTGCAGATTAGGTAAAAAAACATACTAGTGTAACATGTTCAATCAAATAATTAACACAAAAGCATAGATAAATAACATGAAAATCAAATTTAATAAACAACTTTATTCAAACTCTTTCTAAGGCATTTTTTTTTTTTTGCATCTTGTTGTTATTTTACGGCATATTTTGTTTACTTCAAAAATATTATTATTTCAAAATATATCTTCATTTTTCATTATCTTTTTTTTTTTTTGGTTTGAAATCAGGATAAATGATGATCTTTTACTTTTGTATATTTCTAATTAAAGATGAACATCCGTAATGGCATGCAAATTCACTATCCTGCGCGTGAATTTTCGCTAGTTTTTATATACAGTCTGACCTCTTTATAACGAAATATCATCCTCTATAACAACAATTCACTATAAAAATTATATTTTTTGTGGAACGGACGATCTTTCATGTTATGTTATATTAAATGTTCTCTATAATAACATTTCGCTATAACAACAAAAAAATATCAGAATAAACGATGTTGTTATAGAGAGATTTTTATGTAATCATTAAGATGGTTTAGACGTACTTTTTTGTAGAATAGCTTTTCACTGGTTATTATAATTTGGAGTTCATAAAAAATTTGATAGGTTACGTTCCATGGAGAGGCGGATGTAGAGATAGAGTGTAATTACTGGATTCAACATATATAGGTTAAAAGTCACTACTAAATAAGTATAAATAACTGATTTCGGATCCAATAAATCAAATAAATTATGATAAAATTCAAAACTTGAACTAATAAAATTCAAATCCTGAACCTCTTCTGATTTTTATGTCTTGAAGAACCGAAAAGTATGGTAAGGGGCGTGTGCGCAAATGAATGCTGTGGGCTGCGCAACATGCTCTATATTATGGGAACTAAATAAATATGGATGCATAGACCAATATCAAATCCTCAATACTATTATTTTCCTTGGGAACTAGCAACTTAATTAATATATATATATATATATATATATATATATATATATATATATATAATAAATAATATGTTTGAATTTCATGAGAGCAAGCTAAGCTATGTGTGTGTTGTTGTTATAGAAGCTTCGATATTATTTAGCATGTTGTTGAACGTGGATAGATAAACGATGTTACAGCGAAATGACAATATTATTCAAGCTTGGCCTTCAATTCCAATATGCAAACCAGGGAGGATTACTTGAGAGTGCCAACAACAACGATAAGCTAAGATAATACAACTAATTTTCCAATTTGACAATTTGGATCGTGTGTCCTGTCAAAATATCTCTCACATGTGAATCTGCTATTTCCCTTGACATATCCAGCCAATAACTTCAAACAGAGGGCACGATTTTTCACTTAAGTACAAGGTTCCCTTTCCCTTTCAACAAGGAAGACTTCAACATACTTCAAAAATCTACATCAAGAATTAATGAAAAAAATACATGTAGCCCCATTTCATATATTTACAAACAGCTCTACTTAGGTAGTACCGGAATCAAAATTTTCACTAATTAAAGAGATTCAAAATATAAAAAAGTAAATATGTGAATTAAAAAGCCAAAAAATTCAACATCTACTATGTATATATGTTAAAATAAATATTTTAACGAAGAGGGTTAATTCGGGAGAATTCCTTGTGGTACCCTAGCTTTGCCATGTATGTGTTCACATACGTAACCAAGAAAATGTGTCATATATAGGTCAAAATCACAATAGTTCCTCGATTTCAAACCACATATATATGCACGTCTTCAAGTTTCTGTCGGAAATCCAGTTCACCTTAATCATTGCCTCTAAATTTATAATATGCTAGTGGTAGGGTATATTCTAAGGAGATGGCTATTCTAATTTGTTTACTAGTATTAGAGTCTGTTGGCTGCAACAATTTGATCATGAGCCAGGCTTTATTATTAGCCTATAGATAGAGATAGATTCTCATCTCACCGTCCAAAATTATGGGGTGTTGACGTGGGCTCTTATAAAGCTGCTTAAACGGCTTCGTTAGCTTTCGGTTTTCAGCGTGGGGCTTAAAATTATATAATAGTACTATTATATTTTATAGGAAAATACCACTCTCTCGTTCTCATTTGGGAAAAGTGATCAAATTTATCTCTCTACTATTCGAAAATATTTAAATTTATCTATTTTGATATTATTTGGATAAGAAAGCTCTCCAAATCACCTAAAGGTAAAAAAGTATCTCTTTCTGCTAACGTTCATAAAAATGTTAGTATAATTAATTTTTAAACCATCTTTTCGATTAATTTAACTACTTATAACCGGTTATTATTTTATTTTCCAAATTATTTTATCTCGCTTAATGTGAAGAATTCCATATATAGAGACATAATAAAAATGTGTGACCATATAATAAGCATCGATGTCTAGCCCAGAAATCGATCTATGTGACCTCCGATCCGGTTGGTGCGAAGACAGATCAACTATCATGGAAAGACCCATGATGAACGCCATAACGTCTTTTTCGGCAAGGTAAAAAGGTCCAATAATGAATTTAATATGAAAAACGTTCATTGTGCTTTATAAGGCACGATATAAGCTTTTAAAGAAGGTTTTCGTGAAGGATTACAGGATAGCATTATCGGACTATCCCAACTCTCTATGTGCAAGAATATTGTAATTGTACATCAAGCTACATAACTTGATTGTATAAAAATCAATGCACCGTGCCACCGTCAAAACTTAAAATTCATATATACCGATTATTTAATAAAATGCAAACAAAAGCTAACCGCAAAAGGAAATAAATAAAATATATAGAGGTTTATAGGAGCATAGGTTTACGTTAAGGAATCTGGTAATGATGGGTACGTACGTGTTAGTGCAACTCTATCTGTACTGTCTTCAACCTTTTTGGTTGGAAATTTACAACACATTCTTGCACTAACTATTTTGGTTTTTAATTTATGTATTTTTATTTTTTATAATTACCTTAGCTGGTTTTCAATTCATACATTCAAAATATATATAACTAGAATTTTGGGTCGTACGGTCTGTAAGGCAAATAAAATAAGTACCAAAAGGTATTGTTCGTGACTGGTGGTGGATCTATATGAAGTGTGGTGCACCTATATTCCATTTCCAGTTCATGATTTTATCAACTCCATCACCTATATATTCTAGCTATGCATAACCACTTCTATATGAAGTTTGGATTATAATATTATTTATTTTATATGTTGAGACTGTTATAGCAACATTACTGGAAAAACTCCCTCTCTATTTTCATACGTACGTATTTCTTTCGCATATTTCATGCATGCGTGCTTCCAAATCAACTATGAAGGAAAAAAAGAAAAATAAAGAGATAACTACTATTCGTATTATTGAAGTGTGTGATCATCTTATTAAAAAAACTAAGTTATTATAGAGGGTACTTTCTATTTGCTTAATTATATTTTTCAAACGTTCTCTCAAGTGGGGCCTGACTTTATTCATAGGCTGAGTACGTAGATTATCCGATAATGGGTTACATGAAACTTGAACCTCTAACCTATACATGCATGTTTGCTTTAGTATCGTGTTAGAATCGTGCGACCACATATAACCATCCCATCTAAAATATTTGGAAGATCAAAAAATTAGTTAAGAAGATTTGTCAGGGTACGCGATCATCATGCTAGATTAAATTAGTAGAAACATGAGCTTGTGACATAGTTACTAGAACCTAAATCTATGCCGGTTATTTGCAAAAAAACTATAATTAAGGATCAAATCAACGGTTTTGAATATATAAAAGATCGTTCATGCATAGTCTAAGCAGACCTCTTTATTTTTATTGAACAATGAAATTGGCGATCATTTATAATTAAGAAGATTATAAATTTATAATCGCATTGTCGCATATAAGGTCAACCAATTAATAAAAAGTATCAGAAAGATCAAATAATCAGCTCTTCTATGTCGTAGTTCCTTATGGCTTACAGTGGCTTATATCAGTTCTATTTTAAAAAAATTCATTCGGCCACTTTCAATGAAAAATAAAGTCAAGTTACAGGGTAGAACTTAATATAATGAACTTTCATATCATGATTGGGTAATCAAAAACATGTGAAACAACTAAATTAAGCTTTTGTTAGTGGTCAGAATTATAGATTAATTAAGCGCAAATTTCGCATAATTGTTGTAAATTAAAGACAATATAGTTTAAACTCACGAAGTAAACTGACCAAAAAAAAATAAACAGAAACTGTGAGCATTTGTAACTATGATCTTAGATGACTTATTTTCACTGTTGACAAATAAAGTTTTAATTTGAGGCATTTTATATACGTTAACTTATATTGGCAAATTTGAGTTATTAACTATATATCAAGTTTTATGAAGCAGATATTCCACAGTTATAACACTGATAAAAATATTTAGACGGTAAAAAAGGTTTATGTAATTACATAAAAAAAAATTTAAAAAAAAATTGTAGTAAAAGGCACCCCTGCTAAGACTCAATACAAAAGGTAATACTACACTTAGAGTGTATAAAATAACATTTCATTTATATATACTGACAGTGTAATGTCTTTTTTACACCATCAATTTAACATATTTAGTTCGTTAGAACATGTTATTACCATTTACTCTAAGTTACAAATAAATATTATGAAATAAAGTTACCTAAAATTACCTTTTAAGTTATTGGATTATAATAAATATATTTTATATCGTCAGTACAGAAAAAAAGATAAACCCAATAATTTGACCTCTTATCCTTGCTTTGTCTATTTCTGTCACATTCAATTTAAGTTCCCTTTGACCCTGCATTATTAATCTCTTCAATTTTCTAATAAAACCAAACGTGTAAATCCCTTGAACTTGCTTGATTAAGTACAACAAAATTATGCATATATATATTTTTAAAATAGATGGTCGAAGATTATTAATGTACATGATTTAGTCAATATATTCTTATCACATCTAACTAATGAACAAAGCACATATAGTCCGTCACACAGCTGTGAGACTTCGATGTTTTTTTTTCCTGGATAAAATGTCATCATTTATGAATATTTTTGCTTCTTCTCTTTGGCTAATTAAAATTCTAAGTCTCCTTCATTAATCATTACTTTAAAGATAATTTAAAAAATTAAACAAATATTTTGGCTTTAGCTATAGTTTTAAGACACGTTAGGAGTCTTCTTAGTACGCGAACTGAAGTGCATGTGCACCCCAAGAGTATCTTATAAATGCAAACAAAATACATGATTATTTAATGGCTTTGTGATATTAATTAAGGTTTATCATATTTTAATTAAGTCGTTAGTTAACGACAAAATAGCTTAAAACTTTCCAGTTCAATGAATTAGAATACAAATAAGAAAAGTAATGACGATAAGCTTAGTTAATTTCCAGAAGAGGAAACTTTATTGCATGTTGTTAATTAATTCATATACTAAAAGAAAAACATTAATGTGCTCACTCCGAACTCACTAACTTTAAGTTTTGGTTATGCCTATGTTTGAATAGTTACTTTTCAAGTCCGATAAAAATTTACGTTTTTCCTTTCTAATGAAATGCTCCTATTTATTTTGAGATTTGAGGTATTTGGCCAATTTATGAAGTATTTTTTAGCAGTAGTAACAAAAAGTGTTTTTCTATCGTTGAAAAATAGTTATGAACTTTTGCTTTTTTCCAGAAGCATAGCGTTAAATTAATTAATCAAGACAAACTTATTCTTAGCGTAAATTTATATTACAAATCATCCCTAGCTCATTAATTAATTTATGGCATTTAATTATCTTTCAATTAAACACAAACTCTTTTTTCAACAACAACATACTCAGTGTAATCGCATAAGTGGATCTGACTTCTATCTTTATGGGGTGGAGAGGTTGTTTCGGTAGACAAACAAAAACTATTTTGTCGTTTTTCTTTTTTATTTTTACCATGTATTTTGCTTCCCCCCCCCCCCCCCCCCCCCTCCTTTTATCTCTTGAAATAGTCCATCAACTATAAAATATGAGTTACCTTCCCTTTTTTTTTTTCGAGACTGTCTCTTCCCACTAACTCTCCTATTCCTTTCTGGGATAAAAAAAAAAACTATCACCATAAAAAATACGAGTTAATAATTTTAATTTTTTTCATAACTGTAAAATCTTGCATTTTATAAGTATTTAAAATAATTTTTCTATTCAGATTATTTAAAATGTAAAACATCTGTTGGCACTATTTGTTTTCCGATAATTTAACACTCAAAAGTATTTTTAGAATTATTGGTCAAGCTCAATCTTCTTATTAAATACTGAGAAACCATTTTTCAAACGAATTGGCTAAATACAAATTGCTTCTTTCTTAAAGTACGTTCCGAACAACTATCTTGGTGAAAGTGGTTTTCAAAATAAACAGTTTTTAACAATTTGGCCAAACGGACTCTTAATTTATGTCAAATTTTGTAAGAGGACAAAGGAATCTTAAGAAAAATCTTGAGAAATCTGATCTATGATCACCAAAGTATCTTGAGACAAGAACAAAAAATTTCCCTATAATTCCAGGAGCTGCATGCATTTGAGCCAAATGATCAGATCTGTTGAAGAATTAATTCTCCATTAACAAGAAATTAAAAGCATGTGAATTTCTGTAAACAAAATCTTGTAGTCAAAGATTATAAATCCTACAATAACTGGGGTGCTATATTCATTGAACATCATTAATTAGTAGCTTATAATTAACACCTACAATTTGGACAAAATAATCATAAAACATTAGTAGGACTCACTGATCTGCAAACAATGCATGCATGTTTTTCATAATATATGTAGCAAAAATGTTGCTTGTCTTTTTTATCACAAAACCATGTGATGATCAGAACCTGTTTAATTACAAAGAACACCAAGACATATAATTTTGGATTTGGCTATTATCTTGTGTCTAATCTTAAAATCCTTAATAAGTATGAGTAACAACAGACATCTGGCATTGCCCCCTCGTGCGGTGCTGCATATGCCAAAATTGAATGTTGTACAAAATCGAAACACAACTCAGAGAGAAAAAATTAATGCTACATTTTAATGTCTTGTATTACCGGTCTGTTTGGCAAAGTTTTAGGGAAGTCGAAAATATTTATTTTCTTTAGAAAATTCTTATTTAGTGAACTGAGGTGTTTGATCAAGTCTTTAGGAAAAAGATAAGTGTTTATAAGTAGTAGTAGAAGTTGTTTTTCACAAACTGAAAAATAAATTAACTTTTCCCATAGAAGCATTTTTGGAATCTTGGCAAAGTACAAATTATTTGCTCTTCATATTCGTAGAAGTTTTTTTTTTTTTTTCAAAATTGATTATCGAAACACAAATTGCTACTTTTTCAATGTACTTTTGACAAAATACTCAAAATAATCAGATTTTGTGAACTTAGTCAAACAAACTATAATTTTTTTGCATGATGTATGTAAATATACTTGCACAATAAAATGATAAAGCATTAAATGGATAACCGGATAAAAGTTTCTATAAATATACTATTCCGACGTATACTATACTTATAGTTTTTATTTTTTCACAGTATTGTATATATATAACTTTAATGAAAGAGAAAAATGTCTTTTTGTGAACTTTGATGCGCATGGGATGTGCCAGCTTCTTGGTGATTAGAAAATATTGTAACATGTTTAATTAGCCGAGATTGTCGGGCTTAATCCAACATGATTAACGTTAAAGCCAAAAGGATAAAAAAGATTCTTGAAGAAAATATTAGCACAAATTAAATTAAACAACCAACACGAAACTTTTTTCTTATTAAATGGTTTAAAGTTAAAAATATGACATATGTCACCTCTCTACCACTCAAAGCATCTGTGCATTTATAAGAATGTTATTTTTCTTCTGCTTATTTAAATTTAAACCTATGATTCTTTGTTCTTCTCTTGATTTTATCCATTGTGCAATTTGTCGTTTGTGTTATCCTTTTCCCAAATTCTCTTAACTTGCCAATCTTTTTACAGGCTGGGTTTTCAAGACAAATTACACCAAACCAAAAGTGGGAAAACAAAACAAAAGATAGTGCATGCGCACGAACAAAAAATGACACTTCAAACAAAATTTCACCCCAAAAAATATCTGTGCAACTACAACTACATCTTATCTGATACTTATTTTATTTTTTCACTTAATTAACTACAGGGAAAAAAAACAAATGGTCACAGTACGAGTATTATTCCCTACGAGTTCCATTTTGCTATACTTCCAAAAAACAATTTCGAGCAAGAAAGTTCTAGGAAAATATATATACATAATATAATCTTGAATAAAGTTGGAGTGACTTTTCGAAATAAGGGAGGAGTTATTGGTATAGAAGAATCTATCGTCATCTCATGTCTAAAATTTGAAGTACATAACACTACGAGAAAAACTTGTTCTCACCTATATTTATATGTACCTAACCATATAATTAATTTAATAACAAGAGTTCCAAAATTAGAGTGTGAATAAGAATTTTACAATAAAAAACATATCTTATGTATTCGTTGATCTGATGTAAGCATCAAGTGCAAGTAAGCATTTTCCTGTATTACTTCCGTGTAGAAAGAAGTTGCAATCACTAAATTGTTCTAGCTCCGATATTGTTGATATATCTTATCATCATACTTTGACTAAAAAAATAAAATTAATTTAGCCTCAAAAATTAATTCATAGGATGGGCATTCAAGATCATATAAGAAAATCAAATAACTCATCACCCACCGATCAGGCTCAAGACCCACTCACATACCTAGAACTGGATATCTAGAACATGAATAACATAAAATGGAACCGAACAACGGCTAATTCGTGAATCGTGGCGAATTTGATTATGATACCATGATAAAAAAATAAATATTGATCCTAATTTAACGATAAAAGTTAGCGCATGAGGTGATTATTGTCCAATACTACATAATGCGACCAAATAATCGATCAATATATCTCAACATACATTTTAATTTAACTCTAAAGAAAAGTTAATTACTACTGCTATAAAAGAGGACAAGTTGACAACCGACACCGTACTAGCTTAGTGGCTTAAGTACAAAAACGTAGTGTTATGGCCGTGATCGGATCACGGAGCAACATACGGCTAATCCGCCCACTGTTTTTTACTTTTTCACCGTAGTTTTAAAATACAACTGGGCCGTACAAGAAGGTCGGAAAGGGCCCAGTGGGTCCGTGGGAGACCCGTGACCCTGTTTCAGTACAACTAAGCTTCTTCGAACCTAGACGTTGTTCATAAAAGGAAAAGCCCCTAACTGTTTTAACGTGGGCTGCTAAAATATTTGAAGAAAATGGCTTGTTGGACTAATATTATATTCAGTTTTGTTTTTTCTTTGATTTTTGTGACTATATGTGTTTATCGTGCTTTGATTATCGCATTAACTGTTTTTTCCTGAATGTTATGTACTGTTTTCATAACGCATTGTTTCGTTTTTGTTACTGTTTTCATTTCGGTATTCCCTTTTTCAAACAGATTTGAAATGCTTTACTTAAGCCAAGAGTTTATCGGAAACAATATCTAGCTCTACCAGATAGGAGCAAGATTTTCGTAATTTACTTTTTCTTGATCAATTGCATCAATTACATTTAGGTATGTTATTGTATTGTTATTGGGCTAATATATAATATTGAGAAAATTCTTTATTGGCCCATTTGAAGGGGCCTGTAAGTTGGGTCCCACCTCAAATGGGGCTTGATGAGTCCCAAGAAGGTGCCATGTCAACTTCTGAAGCTTACGTGAGATAACGGTATTCCTTGAGAAACGGGCCGAATAAGTATGAACAGTGGTCTCTTTTGTGCCATGTCATCAATTCAGGGCCCACACCACACGACCTGCTTGAAATATTTTTATCCAGCAATTAATAGCTGCTCAGCTTTTTATTTGGATCCTACTTAAATTTTACTTTGGTATTTTAAAATAGTAGTAGTGGACATACAACTTTTGGGGTCGTTTAATTGCGAGGATAGGATAGATAAAGATATTTTACGGAACTAATTATCTGACCTTTTAAATGAGATAGCTAGTTCTATTATTTTAATATAAAATAATTTTCGGGACTGACTAATACTCATAATCAAGCACGGGATAAAGTAATTTAGCATTTTATCTCAAGATTGTTATTGTTATTCATTAGCTCACCAACCAAACAACCCTTTTAGTGTAATTTATTTGATATAGTTTGATTCAACACGAAATTATAAAAACTATTAAATTGTATGGTTTTAAATATGTTAAATTATTTATATGACTGCGATTTTGAAACTTATTATTTGATAGATATAGTTTGATTCAACACGAAATTTTAAAAACTATTAATTTGTATGGTCTTAAACATGTTAAAAAGATTTATATGACTATGCGATTTTGAAACTTATTTGTGTTAAACACGTCATAACATTTGACTATAAGAGTTCACTTTCAGTTCGTTTTTAATCATTGCTGCCAAATTGGATCTCTTTACCATCTTATTAATTACTCCCTCCGGATAAAAAATAAAAAAAGTGTCCACTTAACTTTTTTTTCTTGGGTCAAAGAAAGTGTCCACTTACTAAATCAAGAAACAATTAACCTTATCTTTTCAGATTTGCCCCTATTAAGTGTTATGTGATCAAATCCCAATGTCTAGTTAATTAGGGGTAGTTTAGTCAATTTACATATTTTTTTTTCTTGGAATGAGTAATTTCTTAAGGGGTATGCAAATGGCCAAGTGGATTTTTTTTATCCGGAGGGAGTACTTATTATATATATCGAGTACTCTAGAAAATAAAACTTTAATTTTAATGATTAATTTATTGGGGATGTAGTTTTTGTTGCAATCTTATCAAGAACAATATCCACAAACATAAAAATGCAAAAGTATAATCTATATTCACACACAAAAGAAAAAGCTGAATCACAATTCATGCACTTAACCCAGAGATCCTCAAATGATTTATAGACAAATTGGCATTACCCTTCACAATCTTAACATATGTTCCCAAAATCCATTTTAATATATTTGCCTCGACCACTCAATAATTCATAAAAGTGCAGTATATATGTCTCAATCAAAAACAAAAACTTTTAATTTTTCGTCACAATTTGATATAGTATATAAATTGAAAAAGGATTAATTATAAATGGATATGTGCATGTTGGGGTGAAATTGGTTTTAAATTTAGGAAATATTGTTGTTAGTTTGGAGGTATATTTGCAGAAAACATTGAACAATGTTGGATAAATAAATGAATAATAAAAAATGTTGGATAAATGAAGGGTGATCCTTAAATCAGAGCAAGTGGGGGCATTTCTGCAGTTAAAGACTTTCTGGGGGGATGAATTTGTACCTTTCTTAAGCATGCGGGACCATAATTGGTTTCCTACTACCCCTTCTTGATACTTTTTATTATTTCAATTTTGTCCCAATTAATTTGAGACATCCAAAAATCTCTGACCAAAAGTCACTATAAAGCAAGGCAAAAGACCACTGCATTATTAATTTTGATTATAAAGCCCACATGTTATAGTATTTATGTTGAAAGGGTCAAATATACTCTAAAAGAAAAATTAGATATGTGTGAACCAATCATATTTTAGCTGAAATATTATTCAAGTTGAATTTCATGGGCTATGATAGAATAATAGATTAGGAGAAAAACATTTGGAAGCTAGCTTAATATTGTTAAAGAAATTAATAAAGGCGAGATGGGCCATCCTTGCACATGGGTAGTGGTCAGATATGGAGAACCCCAAAAATTGTTTATATTTCATTTATGGAAATGTAAAACACTCAAGCTTATTTTGTTTTCTATAAGAAAGTAAAAATAATGATATTTAAAGTAGAACAAGAGCATCTTGTTGTGTATACATGTCCAACAACCGATTGGCACAGCTACTTTGCTAGGTTGATCAAATTAAAACACTCACAGTTTTCAGTTTGGACTATAAACAAATAAGTTACTAAATACATATGTAAATTTATTTCTTAATTAAATTGTAAATATCAACTGTAATCACACTAAATTTAGATTCTGCATAACAATATACTAAGAGAAAAATTGCATAAACCTTTGGGAGGTACTTCCGTTCTTCTTTGTTGTGGCAACGTTAAATCCCATCAGTCGCTTTCTTGCAAGTGGCCATCTGGTACTGGAGGACGCATCTGACATGAGAGGACAAGGAAGAACGCTCCTCTGGTGTACCAGTTATCATGCCCACACTAAACATAATCAAATGTAGAGCGAATAACTGCTGAAAGCATCAAAGTAGTAAGACTACTCCAAAATGAGTGCTTTCCTATTAGCAGCACACTGAGCCTCTGCTAGCAAAACCGAGACAACAATAGGTTTTGTACCTTGCAGGAATAGAGCGACAAGAGTTTTTTTGAGAATTCAAGAGAAGGTCACAGTCAGACGAACCGTTTATCATTAGGATAGAAGTCAAATAAAAGTACAGCAATTTTTTTTTTTTTTTTTTTTTTTGTGGTAATGAAGACCTGACATGTGGGAGGTTTTTGGAGCTTCGACTTTCGACAATTCGTGCGTTCAAAATGCATTGGAAAGCACACGAACTCCACTATGCCTGTTCTCTACTGTCTTTTAGCCTGGGATACTAATGAAGCCGCTAATTACCAAATTAGATAATGTTAATTTTCAATTTAAATATTTAATTAAGGATGACACAGTTGTTGGTATTGGTGGTGTATTTTATTTTCTAAAAGATCATATATAGCTGGTTTTAGGGGAAGATAAAGAGTTCAGTACTGTACCAAAGATTCCAACAACAACTGTTGCTTAGAATTTTATGTTTTCTTGATTGTGGAAATGTTAACTAGCGGCTTCGAGGAAAAACAAAACATAATTAATTATCCAATTACTCATTTCTTGTACTGTCTTTTGTTTTGAACCAATAGTTAGTTGGTATGGCAGGCCTTTATTGAACTTATTGCTCTAAATTAGATCTAGAATTGGTACAAACATAGAAATTTTGTACGGTCACTACTCACACGCACGATTTATAAAGTGGATTTATCGAGTGCAAGCATATTCACTACCTTCAACTTGAACTACATATCGTAAAAACATTAACGTTTAAAAATATAATGAATTTATATCAAGTCCACACTTATTATCATGAAAAGTGGTAGGGAGTGCAATGATACTTTACACTTACTAACTTAAAATCTTGGTTCTGTCGTTGAACTTACCATGCATAGTTAATTCTGTGTAGAGTGGCTCATGCCCGTAAATAGTATCAAGTATAAACGGGTTTTGGTCATACAGTTCACTCAATGATTACCATTGGGATTCCGAACATCATAGAATAGATATACATTGTAATTAATATCTAGCAGTCTGTTTCGCCTATAAGTAGATAACATGTTGCTTCCAAACTCAAACCATTTGGGACTCAATTGCTATTTTTTGTACTCTAAGGGATCGTTTGGTTAGATGGATAAAGGAGAACTTTATTCCTTATTTGGTTGAACTTTTGATTATTATGTTATAAGCAATTCAAGATTATTTATACCACAATTATAGTATTATTTTTATACCATGTGGGATAAGAATCATGAGATTAGTAGTATCCGATAAACCAACAAAATGGCATATTTGTCCTTCTCCAAAACTCTTCTCTAAAATCTTTCAAGAAACCCAAGATTAAAATTGAAAATAACTATTAACTGCATGTAACCACTGCATGTAACCAAACACATGTATTATACTTAGTATATCTCATTTTCAGTCCAACGAACCAAATATCAATATTGAATGATCCTATCATTATATAATCCCGTATTATAATTTTCATACTATATATAATCCAAATTTAACTTATTCACCGACCATACACATTACTAATTTACTTATAACTATGGTGCTCTAAGCTTAGATCAGCCTTAAAGTAGAAATCAACTTATGCTAAATTAAACATGTTCCTAACTTCACTTTAACAGTCCATGAAATATGAATTTTGGACTAATTAGACTTAATAAACCATATAATGAATAAGCAAAATCAAAAGGAAAACATATTTGAATGCCAGCGAACATGGCCACTACAAATCAAAATGTTGCATCAGTATCATGAATGATCCTCCAGACGGATTGGAAAATGAAAAGAGAACAAAACATGGAGGTTTCGTGTGTGCTTAAATTTGCTTTATTTAGTTAACTGTCGATAAGTAGCTATTATGCTTTTTATTTTCTTGGAAAGGGATATCAATTAAGTTGCGCGGACTCTTTCTTCGATGCTGCACCCGTGTTGACAGGACATGGTGTGGGTGGGAGACCTGTATCGGATATAGTTAATCAATTTTGAGTATTTTAACCAAAACTGACTGAAAAATTTGAGACAGATACAATGATTTTTGAAATCAAAACAAAAGTTAGATTGAAATCATAATTTAGGCCTATGTTTTTTATTGTTAAAAATATTTGTATTAAAAAGTCCGCAACCAGAAGGTGCTTTAAAGATATTTACAAGTTAACATCAGTGCTGAATGTGTAATGAACTCAAGAAGTACTCTATCATGGCCTTTATATTATTTACAATAGTCATGTTTGACAAAAAAAAAAAAAAAATTAAAAAAAAATTAGTACTCAATAATAATTACAGATTTAATCTTCCCTTTAAAAATACGTGCATTCCTTTCCTTTTAAATAGTCCCTCATAATATAAGCATATTTTTATAACTCTATTTTTAGATATTTGAATCATTTTAGTTGAATCACCCTAACGTATCTATGTCCGAATCCTTACCCCCAAATTTTAAAATTTAAATCATGAAGAATTCGAATTCTAGATTCGTACCTATATCAGACACCCGAACTCGAGTCTAAGCAACTTAGGATATCAATGTAAAGCATTTGATGGATAGATAAACTTTGTATCAAGATTTAAAAGATCATTTTATACTTATGTGTATAATTAATATACATATTTTTTTTTTGGCTATAACGAGGCTCCATTTATTATTTTTTTCTTCTTCGTCGATCACAATAATCTAAACGACACAAATGAAAAAAGTCAAACCAGTTATGGAGAAAGATCAGTGTAAGGTATTCGGGAAATTGTGGGGGTTATTAAATTACGTGTAATTTTGAACCTATCTATAAAAGTTAACAAATGAAACAAAAAGTGTGTTGCTTAAATATATTTCATGAAAAAAAATGGACGATATAAAAAATAAAAAAAATCAATGTCCATAGCGGTAAATATTTTTGGATTTGAAGGGAATTAATCTACTCAAAATCTCATAAATTTTGATATATTTCTATTCACTTTGCCACACATGAAAATTGCTAATAATACCCATATTTAAAATTTTACTAAACTTAATTTGACTAGAAGTTGAAAATCTCTTTTTATATAATTTTGACTATAAAATTCTATTTGGACAAGATTTAAATAAACTAACATTTATCAAATCCTAAACAATTTAGATTTCTTACTCTAATTTTGAATTTGTCTTCAAATAGGATTTGCTCTCTCTCAAATCCAATTTGAACCAAATTGATGTTGAATTCATGCGAAACGAAACTAAAATTTCAATTTACAAATTTCATCTTAATTTGAATGTTTATCCTCCACTTATTTTTACAAGCATCATAATTTTCTGTCCAAATCATAAGAATACTTTTATCTTGATAAGTGCATAAATATATCTATGTTTAACAATTGTTTTTAAATGATCTCTTATCTTAGAATTACCTTAAAGGAGAGCCGAAATTGAGTAAACCCCAAACTTTGCATGCAAATTTGCAAATTCGAAACATGCAGTGGCAAAAGTCGTCAAATTACTGTATTTAGAAAGAGTGGCAATTATCGTAAATATTTTAAAAATCAGGTGCCATTAGTCAGCCAAACTCTTATATAAACTCGCGCCATCACCAATCTGAAAACCCTGGAAAAAAAAATCCTCACTATTTTCCATCTGCAAACAGAAACAATCAATCAGTGCACTAAAGTCAAAAAAAACAAAAAAAAAAAAAAAGGAAAATAAATTCTCTAATTTTCCTTTAAACTTTCTCGAGAAAAAAAAAAAAATGTCAGCCTGCAGTAAAATCCGTTACATTGTACGACTCCGTCAAATGCTACGACGTTGGAGGAAGAAGGCCGCTATGACAGCTCGTCGTGTACCGTCCGATGTACCTGCCGGACACGTGGCAGTTACAGTAGGCACTGATAGCAAAAGATTCGTGGTGCGAGCGACGTATTTAAACCACCCATTATTCAAGAAACTCCTCTCGCGGGCCGAGGAAGAATACGGGTTCTCAAATTCAGGCCCGTTATCGATTCCTTGCGACGAGACATTATTCGAGGAAATAATATGTTTCCTAGCCCGCTCCGAAGATAAGAACAACGTTGGTTGTTTCATTAATTTTGAGGATTTTCAGAGATATTGTCATGTGGGTATTCGTAGTAACATTGATTTCTGGGCTGATTCGAGACCACTTTTGAATGGAATATCAGATAAATCCATTTGGTAATTATTATTAATCCAATTGGATGGCTGATATATTGAAGAGAAAAATAAAAAATAAAAGATGCTGCTGATTTTTGTTGACCCGGGTTCGACTCGTCCGAGTTAGTTCGCCTGCACAGTTAACTCACTTGACTCGGTTTGTTGATGAGTCTTTTTTTCTTTTTTTCTTTTTCTTTACTAATTGAGAAGGAATTATTCTTTGCTTACCGGGATTATGGTAAGTTTAAAGGTTTTTCTTATAGGATTTAACTAATCATGTATTAATTGTTGCACTATAAGTGTAATTTTTCGCATGTTATAACATGTAACTTACTTTATTTTTCTGGTTACTAATTCACTTCTCATAAGCAGTTATATGTAGTTATCTTTTAGTCAAAGTAAAAGATAAATGTAGATAACTGTTTATGTTTTGTGAACTTAATAACCCGAAAAAAGAAAAAGTTAACATGTTATCACAAGTGATATTACACTAATAGTGTAAAAATTATTTACATAATGTAAAAAAAAAAAAAAAATTAAATCCTTTTTTATATACATTTTTTACAATGGTTGTGGGTGTGTGAGTCACGAGGCAAGTGTACTCCGTAGAATGTGATTGGGAGATGGCAAAACGGTGGGCGAGTCGTTTTTTACCACTGAGTCGTCCCGGGTTCGACTCGGAGTGAAATTCAAGAACACAACGGGAAGAGGAGGAGACAAAATATTATGACACAAAGTTGAAAAAATGGAGAAAGCAGCAACGGATTATTCCTATTAATTATTGGATGCTAGCTTAATGTAAATTTTATTTTTGTGTAACGTGATTATTGTTGATTGATGAATGGAAACATGTAGAGAAAATTTAATCAACTATTGTTGATATACATGTTTTTTGTTTTAATGAATATAGTATTTCCTCTATCCCAAAAAGATTGTCCTCTTTCTATATTTAGAAACAATTTAACTTTATGAGATGATTTACAGCCATACAAATATCTAAGGCTTGTTTTAGACCATACATTTTAAAAGTCTTGCTTTATTTTTTAAATTTTATGCGAAATCAAAAGAGAATAATTTTTTTTTTGAGACGGAGGAAGTATGTTGTATGAGTTTTGTGTTGTTTATATATAGTGTTGAATAATTGAGTAGTAACGTGCAGGCAGTTGTGGGAGTTATAATGATAACAACCCCATGTGAAAACCTGCAGTACTCTCTCTCGTACTACGTACTGTATTATTTTGGGTGGCGTGGAGTGGGGGTGGGATGGGTTGAGGGTGGGGGTTGCAGGGGTGTGGGGGTTTAATGATGTTTTCGGTTTGACATGATTCTGTGTTTTGTCAATCAACATGAAACTCAACAACTTTGATATTAAATGATCGGCAAAGGTTCAAATATGCCATCGAATTATCGGAAATGGGCTATTGTATGTCTTGGGCTCGTCGATAGTTTAGCTTATTTGTCTTATTACTATCAAGAATGGCTCATCAATGCCATTTTTTGATAAAGTCGATTTTATAATACTGAGATATGATCTTGTGTACCAATTAGAGGTCCATGTCGTTTAATTAAATCAGCACAAATTAAATTCTAAATTAAACTAAAACCCGACCCACAAATCTGTGTTGGTTTAATTAAATGACATGAACTTCTAATTGGAGGCCAAATGTCATATCTGGTATTGTAAAAGCGACTTTATTGAAAAATGGTATGGATGAGACATTCTTGATAGTTCGATGGCATAAATGAGCCAAACTGTTGACGAGTGGCATAAATGAGCCATTTCCGATAGTTCGATGACATATTTGAGCCTTTTCCGTTAAATGAATGCATGATGTAGATGACATATTGTAATTGATAGAGTAGCATTACTGTCACGATCCATCGAGAGAGTCGGCCTTTCTCTGGAAAAAAAAACGGATGTGAAAGCTTATTGTAAGTGACACAGTAGCATACTATCACGATCCACTGAGAGTCGGTCCTTCCCAAAAAAAGGTGCATGCCAAAGTGTGACTGATTATTGTACATGATATATATATATATATATATATATATATATATATATATATATATATATATATATATAACTAATTTGAGTGCATTGACATTGTATAGTTTATTTTGCAACATCAAAGTTACATATAATTAATTTTTGGGCTGATTTACTGTATTGTCATCAATCATCATTATTACACAACATCTGTATAAATATTCAGAAATTATATATTTTCTTGGGACCATTCTCTTGAGGAGTGACAATATCAAACCTCTATTATAATTCTAAGTATAAATAATGCTGCTCTGATTCTTCATTTTGTCACCATTATTAGGCTCTTTTTTTGGTGGGTCCCCCACCCAATCTACGATATCCGCTTTGGTGCAGAGTCACGCTATGTAAGATCTATTAAAGGAGAAAACACTCTCGACAAGTATAATTTTCATTAGCAAGTTCAAAACCGAGATCTAAAGTTTTTTCATCTCACAACATTTTTTTTTTTATCGTACCATTAATATTGTGCTTGACTGACATAGGGGCAAATAGGAAGAATCAATGGAAAGAAAAAGAAAAGAACAGCCATTTTATTATTATATTAAATATATATAGGTCTTAAAGAAAGGCTAGTGATTGAACGTTAATGATGAAGTTAGTTTTGGAATAATTTCTCATATTCTTTGCAGAAAAGGAGCAAGTCTAAAGCTGGCATACTAGATACAGCTCATGTTTGAGACTTTTTGACTTTAAATTCAAATTAATCCTACTGACTTGTTCTTCTAGTTCAACTTTGCGCTACTTAATTATCAATTGAATAATGGTTCAGCCAAGAAAAACATGAAAGTTTTTGGGCCGTTTTACCAGCTGAATGGGCATGATGAAGAAAGACATGAACGTCTTTGGACATCACAATGGACCTGAACTTTTCTACATCACTTCAAGCCTACTGGTCCACTCTGCGTAAATAATTGTAACTTTTTTTTTTTTTCCCAGATTGGCGCAATTTCGGGGTGGTCTTTAATTTTTGTCCTTCAAATCGCTGGTCTTTAATTTTTTTTTTCCCCTCTTTTCATTTAATGAAAATTTATGGATCAAAATACCCTTATTTATGACCTAATTTCGCAAGGCATGAGATTATATAATTTTTGTCTTATCCGGCATAAGTTATGTAGGAATCAATTTATCCGAAGCGAAGTGCTATAAACTTATGACTTGCGAAATTCATCATAAATAACGGTAGACCGATTTTTTTTTTTTTTTTGCGATGTGAAGAGTATTTTAGCCATTTTTTGTTAATTAAAGTACCGAAGGACAAAAATTAAAGACCAGCAATTTAAGGGACAAAAATTAAACACCACGTCCATTCGTGCGAATGACCTTAATTGTAAATATTAACTTTTACATTTCAATGGGCCAAGACTAACTGGCCCAAATATCCACACGAGTCATTGAATCGCAAAATCAATCTCTAACTTTTACATTTCGATGGGCCAAGCTTGCCTGTTGCATGTAATAGCTCTTAAGTGGGGCAGGTGCACAAATAGCGTATTTGAGAACCGCTATTTAAAAAGATTTACTTACATATTCCCTCCATTTTATAATAAGTGACTCTTTGGGCTCATGCGAACCCTTTAAGAAACTGCTTACTCCTAGAAAATTATGAGTATTTTTACTAACTTACCCCTAATTAATGCTTAGAAAAAGAAAGTTATTTAATGATTTTTGGTTATAAATTAGGGTAAGTTTGGAAGAATAGGATTAATTTCTTCTTGAAATCCTAAAGCGCCACTTATTTTGAAACAAAATAAAAAGCCTAAAAAGGTCACTTAATATGGAATGGAGGGAGTATGTTGGTTACATAGTACTCAGTGCTATCATGGAATTATGTTTACTAACAGTCTAACACCGAGCAAAACTTTTGACAGAGGAGAAGTAGCAGCATGCTTTTGTCTAAAGTTTGTCGAGTCGATTACAAGTAAAGTAATCTTAAAATCATTGGATATAGTTTAAATAGTAATTTAAAAAGTAGCTAACAGGTTCAATTGGTGGCTCTAGGGTGGAGTACAATACAGAGACAATTACAAAGAGTTGGGCTAGTCCATTTCTCTTAACGGTCAAACTTATTAAAATGGTCACAAGAGCCCATCTATCCTACCATATTTTGAGGCTTATCCTGTCTTTTAAGGCCATTCTTTTACTTGGGCTTTAACATTAACATTGTTTGATGACTAATCCATAATAAATCAAGAATGGGCTGATCATTATAATGTCTAGGGAGAATGACCTATATATACATAAGAATAGTATATATTTATAAAATATAATGATAATTTTCAGTTTACAAAACAATCTGTGATTTCTCATAAAATAGTTCAAAGATTTAAATTTTCACTCAAAATTTTTGTGTATAAAAAATTCTTGAAATATGTATTTCTATTAAGGTTTAAAATTTTTCAAATGTTTGTGTAAAAATTATATATCTAGTTCAAGGCTTAGAATTCTCACATTTTTCTTGTATGAAAATTGAATAAAAATGGTATGAAATATGTATATAACTGTATAAAATTTGTATAAAGTTTATGGTAGGTTTTTGGAAATTAATACAACTACATTAACTATCGGACAACTTTCATACAAATTTGAATCTCGTGTGTGCATGTGTGATAGATCAAATTAAGAGTAAAAAATTAAATTAGAAAGAGTTTGGTTGAAAACGTGCAATTGATTGTTGTAAATCCGCAACAAATGACGATATTGATTTGGTCAATGGTGGCTGGAATTGCAATCGAAAGGCCAATATTGGGGCTTATGGTTTCAACTTTTTGAGTTTTATTCATATTCTGGTGAGAGAAAGATCCAAACTGAATAACTTTGAATAAAAAATTCCTATATCTATCCAATTGAAATGTAGATCTAATCTAGAATGGTAGTAAAAATGGAAAAGCAACAAATTTGCTTTCGTCACTGCAATCATCGTTGTCACTCAACTCTGATGAATTCAATAGATCTAATGGAGAATCTCAGTGGTTCTAAATTCTCGTTGCTAATCTCCACTGTCGGTTCTTCTCTTTGCCTTTGCCCTCTTGACCATTGTGTTCTTCCGTCGTCAACCTCCTCCTCGCTCATGAAAAAGGGAAAGATTGAGAGAGATGTTTCGAGCCTACTATATTTTCTTTTCTAGATCTGTTGCGTGAACAGAAGGGGAGGGAAGGGTGGGCTTTTAATTATTTCAGATCCGTTATGTTTATTAATTTTGTTGGTATGTTTTGTAAATAAGAAAGAATATTTTTATATTTTGTAATATAGAGTCTTAATTAGTATTATTCGGTCATTTCCCCTAATGTCAATGAATTCATTTTTAATTTTTTTTTGCACGGATTGTTCGTCAAAGGCGCTGGTCTTTAATTTTTGGCCCCTCAAATTGCTGGTCTTTAATGTTTGTCCTTCGATTAAAAAAGTGACCGAAAATATCCCGAGGTTCTGGATTCAAATCCTCGCTCAGTAAAAAAAAAAAAAAATCACAAGGCAAGGCTTCGCGAAAATTTTACCTTAAGCCAAAAGTTTGCCTTATGAAATTTTGGAAGGCATAATTTTTTATTTTACTCTGCTGAATTCTACAAAAGTCAAGACTTAACTTTTGCCCAAATAGACCTAATTTTGCTACGAAATTCTGCCCTGCGAATTTTTTTGTTTTAATTGAGCTGGTATTTGAACCTAGCACTTCAAAGTATCTTAGGCGAATGACAAAATTTAAAGACCAGATATTTGAGAGGCAAAAATTAAAGACCACCCACGAATAAAGGCAGTCGTGCAAATTGCTCCAATGAATTCAACGATTAATCGGACATAAAACTAGACGGACGGACATAAAACTAGATGGACTCTTTACTACGTTGTTTTGAAGAAATTGCACGATTTTCCCTTCAAATGGGCTGGTCTTTAATTTTTGCCTTTCAAATGGTATGTTATTCAATTTTTGCCCTTTAGCAATTGAACTTATGATCAGAAGGTTAAGTTTTTTGATCATGATGGCATAATCTGTGAGATATTATAATATGAAAATATAAATTTATGGTTCACGAAAAAATTGTCTGTTGTGAAGGGCAATATTTAAGACTAGGAGTATACAAAGGAAACCGACAAACCGCACCAAATCGATAATTCGAACCAAACCGAGAAAAAAACCCGACTAGTGGTTTGGTTTTAAAAAAGAAAAGCCCGACCACTCTTGGTTTGGTTTGGTTTTAACTAAAAAAAATCAAAACGAATCAAACCAACCTGACATTACATGTATAAATTTTAAAAATATTTTATACATAAATTTTATATAAATATTTCTGAAACTTTTTCATAATTTTTTGTCTTGTAAACATATTATTTCAAGCTTGGAATTAGAATTTTGAATGGTCCAATAAGTTTTATAGCGCATAGATATTAGTAACTCAAATAAAACCAACAAACATCAAATCAATACTAATGCTAACAAAAGAAATTCAAATCTAACATAGGAATGACAATAATGTTAGATACCTATTCTTTAGTTTTATATTGGTTTAGACAATAAAAATAAATAACTTAATTTTATTTTAGGTTTAATATTTTGTCATGTAATTAATACTTATTAGACATACTTATTTTAGCATGACTTAGTACTTTTAGATTATGATCATTTTCTATATGCCTTATAAATTAGCCGTATTTATTATAGCATGAATTAGTACCTTTAGATTATGATCATTTTACTTTATGCGATTTCATTACTTTTTTTTTTGTTGAATATTTTAATACAATATCATCTCTCATCTCACATTTTATGTTATTTTCTTAAAAATATATTAATCAGATAGTCGTATGTTATTAGGGCTAAAAAAAATATTTGAAGTACAAGTTATATATTTTGTATGAAGACTTTAGCGCTAAAAATCCGAAATACCCGAGCAACCTTAAAAAACCAAAGTTGAAAATCCAGACTTTTATTAATTTGGTTTGGTTTGTAGATTTAAAACCCGATGCAATTGATTTAATTTGATAGTTGAAAAATCCGAACTAACCCGATCCATATACACCCCTATTCAAGATCAGCGCAAAATAGGGGCATAAGTAACAATAACCCAGTTGTTATAGTAAGAATTATTGGGCTTATATATATGTATGGGATTTATGGCTCCATGGACACGAAATTTGATAGCCACCTTGTTGAAAATAGCATCCACTCACGTCTCACAAAAATAGCCCAGTTAGCTCAGTGTACGGTGAAAATTTACTCAATATTGAGTGTTTACACCTAACTAATAAATGCATGACATGTGTAGAAAGATAAACAACTATAACTTAATCACAATTCGTATATTTTTCCTTCATTAAATCACTTAACTATTATAAGTTGCACTGGTATGGTATAAGCATCCTCCTTAGTTTTTTCTTTCTTTCTTTTTTTTTTTTTTTTTTTTTCAAAAATTGTTTTTATTACGTAGGGGGTAGGGAAGGGGAAATGGGAGGATTAATGTGAATCAAACCCTCATCAACAAGGTGAAAGTTCAGATAACCAACCAATTGAGCTACTAGATCCCTACGCATCCTCCTTAGTTTTATCTATTCAAAAGTCCGACTTTAACTTGCTTGGAATTGATACTTAGTTATTGTTTTTCTGATAAAATAAGCAAATTTTACAGTGTAATTTAACTAGTTCTTTGAGGTTTATTATCCTCTTTTGCATGTTGTTAATCTACATACTCTGTTTCTTAATAGACAAGTTCATGTAGTTGGCTTTTATATAACATAAGGATAATTTTTGCAACATCAATATATAAAATTGAATTTAACTTCTATACATTGATAATGAAACACACTATCAGCTTATCGATCAGCTAAAAGATAATAAAACTGTCAACCTACAACAACATGATAAATTATGTTGATGATAAATGAATTATTTACAATGTCTATACATATAAGTTAAAACAGGATAAAAGTTAAACTAGAGTGGAAGCCAAGCACACGTGAATGAATGGTCAAAAGAATGGAGCACATGTGAACCACTTACAAATGGTTACTGGGCCTAACAGTTATATACAGTACTCATATACATGCGTACAGCTACATACCAACAAACTAAAAGAGAAGAGCCTATATATAGTTTAGTGCCCTTTTATCAGCATAAAAGCCTGCCAAACATTTTGGACTTATGTTTTCTTTTACCTCTGCCAAAAGAAGCAAGAAAACGAAACCTAAACATAACGAGAATTTCCACGAATCTATTAAATGATGATTTCTGCATTCTCTGTGTGTCTGCGATGTGGTCCTCTGGGGCTACTCTCCGCTGTTTGAATTAAGCACCATTGAAAACAATTTAAAAAGAAAAAAGAATTTGGCACCATTCTAGTCAGGAGCGGACCCAGCACATAAGTTATCGACTCCAATGAACTCAATAAATTTTGCTTAGATCTTGTATTTGTATTAAGAAGATTATTAAATATCAATAATATGATTGTGAACCCAATATTATTTTGTCTATCGGAAACAACCTCTACCTCTAGGAGCTAGGGATAAGGTCTGCGTACACTCTACCCTCCACACACCCCCCGTTACTAACACTGGATATATTGTTGTATGAACTCATAAACTTCAAATTCTAGACCCGTGAGAGATTCTAATCACTTAAAAGCACGGAAAAAGCAAATAATCTGGACTTGTAAATGGGTAGAGTTTTCTTAAATTAAATGAAAAGGAATGCGTAGTCTCTGTAATTTGTGTGTCAAAATGGAATCATCTTTCCTTGAGAATGATGCAAAGTACTAATCAGAAAAGCCCAAAAGGCCTAGTTAACAACTTTACATCAGATTCGGTTTGTGTCAGTGTTAAACTAGGAAACTTAGAGTCCATAATTCTGTTAGTCCATAATTCTAGTTCTAGTACACTAAGTTACCCACTTTGCCCATTCCCATCTATAAAAAGAAAAGATATAGTAATAACTGAATAAATCGCCAAATTTATCCAACTGTAAGCATTTGGCCTGAATGATGCAAATATGAGCATATATATTGTAAAATATTTTGTTTATATTTTTGATTTATGATATTTCATACATGAGCCTGATTATAAGCGTGATAAATAATTATTGGGTGCACGTTTATGTGCTTGATGAATCTAGGGAAGCAGTAAGTGTAGGTGAAATTTAAGGCGCCTTTCCGATTGAAGTACGGTGTAGGAGGTGTGATTGATGAATGATGAATCTTACGTTTGAAGCAGCAGCGGAGCGAGAGCTTTGCTTACGGGTTCGTCTTAATAGCTTTGACTCAAATCATGTATTTGTGTTTAAAATTCCATTTAATATGTATAAATAATATATCAAGAACCTAGTAAGCTATGTTTTATAAAATTCAGAACTCATAAACTTAAAATCCTAATCCTGCCTCTTATTTGAATTACGCTAAGAATTTATCTGCAAGGAGAATTTATAACGAATGATATTAACTTATTATGATTAAGTGATTATATTCAATAAGGTGAAAATGCAATAATTAATCATGATTAAGTGACTCAAATACCTGTACAAAAACATATCATGAATTTATTCGTGTAGGTTAAACATTCAATGCGGATAAATTTTTACGCGTTGAAATTCACTTTCTTGTGTTCTAACTTATCAAGTTTTTTAATAATTCACAATCACAGTTTAGTTGTCAAGAAACTATATAACTCAAACAGTAGAATAAGATTTCTTTAAAAAGCTATGTATGATTTCTTTATTCTTAGAAATTTCAACTTAGAATCATGGCTTTCTAACTTTTTCTGTCTTTTATCATTCTTGGTCAGTGGCTATATTAACTAATCATAAATTTAATAGTGACACGTGGCAACAGGATGTGGGAAACAAGACAAGCAACAAGCAATATGACAAATGATTGTCTTAGATTATGACCATTAAACAGGGCAAGTTCTGTTTAGGGAAAAGAGGAGATGAACCTCTAAATAAAAGTACCAAAAGACAAATCGAATCCTATGGAAAACACTATATAGTTTAGGCATATAAAAAATAAAATACCTTAAAAAGAGAAATAGAACACCCATTCACCTAGGATAAAACTTAGCGCATTCTATATGGACACCAAGCGAATGGATGTATGATATTCATCTTTTATACATATCTTTAATTCTTTAATACTATACTAATCAAGTAATATGTATTGTTACTCTATTTTACGACAAATAAAGTTGAACTTTTTAATATAGAGAGCGCGTATGCAAGTATTTACCATTCACCTCACTGAATTAGGAGGAGTGTATTGTGTCGATAGTAGAGTCAGGTTCATTCACTGCTTATGATGCTAAACCTAAATATATTGCTAGTAATTTATAAATTTATATATATACAATAAGGATAGTAGCACTTATGGTCCTTTAGTTATCAGTAAGTTTTGATTTTGGGCCTTGGAATATATGACTTAACACACTTAACCTTCAATCAATTAATACAAAAATGTGGTTTTGGTTCCTTTATGCAGGAAATATGTTATATTTAGACTATTTTTATAATTATATTACCATCAAATATAGAGTCACAGTACAAACTTAATTAAGATAATACATGAATGAAAAACTCGTGGAACAGTTTGTAGTTATGGTAAATTATGAATATTTTCAAGAAAAATTGTCAAAAATAGATATTTCAATTAATTGAAGATTAAGTATGCATAATCAAGTACCACAAGAAGTAAAATTAAATTAAAAGGTATTAATAATGTAAAATTAAATTAAAAGGTATTAATAACCGAGAAACAAAAAATATTATTAACCTAATAAAATAAATTTGTAAAAAAAGTATGGTTGGCTTTTTTATAGTAGGGGGTGTTGAGGTGGTGGATTAAAGCTGTCTTTGTGTTATGTGAAGGGTCCCAATGGGCATAATTTGGTTCCATATTCTTCTTATCTCGTAATAGGACAACTTTTAATTTCTTCTTTTTCTCCTTCAACTTATGGTTTGCCCATAATATGCTTTCGTATCAACAAAGCAAAGGTTGAAATTTTCAACCATAGTGGAAAATTGTTTTTAAAAAAGGAAGTCAGCTTCACTGTTTGTAATCATTTCTCTTCCACAAAGAGTCATCTATAAGGTTGAGGAGGCTAAATACTAGTGCTAGTAATAAATTAGTAATAATAATTTGTTTTTGGTATACCTGTTGCATTTGTTTTAAACATTCACTGTCAGGCTAAATAAAGAAATAGGAGAGGAGAGTTGTGTTTAAATAGATTGTTCAGGCTTTGAATCCAAGTGTTTACACTATCAGATAATTGAAAATACAATTACATAAAAAATACTCATACAAAACAAAATTAGTAACCTTAAAAAAAAAAAAAAAAAAAAAAATCTTATATAACATATTAAAGTGCATTGCTAATTTGATAAAACATATTTAATGTAGGGAAATGGTAAAAATTGGCCATATATCGTATACACAATTTCTCAATTCTATCTGACATTAAACTTTTTATCCATTGGAAACCCTTGCTATTGGAGAAGTCATGTATTTGTTATAGTTTTGGAGTGTCCAAATTCTTGAGGAAAAAAAAGAAAATTGCAAGTCACACCTTAACTTTTGATTATATAATTTCAAATTACTCTCAAGTTGAAGCTTCGTTAGGATTCATGGAAAAAAAATGATACTGTTACCTAACCGCGGAAGTAACATTAGACCAAGTAATTAATATATACTAAGTTGCCTGTTATTTAGTGCTACCGAGTAGCTTACATGCATGCATATGTACTATATTAAAGATGATGCCAGCTAAGAACTCCCGTGTTTTAAAACTAATGAAGTCATGAAGACAGTCAAATATACGTAGCCAACAGGATTAGGATATTTCATATTCCATTTGTTTAGTATTACGTCGAATCAATTTTTATAATCCGACGCGATTAGTTTTTGAACTGTCTCAATCGGTAATAGTACTTGTTTATTCATTATTCTTTTGTAATTTAGTTTAGTGATTGATTATGTCTGAACGTACGTGGTCTTCAATGACCCCAATAACTCCTCTCAATCAAGGCATTTTTAAATAGACAGCTCGAGTATAGGAACTTACCAATCAGACTTTATATTAAATTAAATCAATAAATGACACCAAATGATTTTTTTCTCCTGAAACGGGTCTCTACATTCAAGTAATCTGAAAATAATTAGAAACTCTTCTTCTGAAGCTGAACTAATCTATGATTTAAGTTATACATATAAATAATGCAATTTTTTTATACTATCATGTACAGTTCATCATGCAACTGTGGGTTAGTTACTCCTATTTTTATTAAATTACCAATTACCGCATGTTACGGAGCCGATTTGTCTGTAATAAGACACAAGTAACCTGAATGTATAAATATATTTTACATTGTCACTTCGGAAAACAAAATATTGTTAATCTATGACTATAAGTGCGTTTATAACATATTTATAATACTACCAAAAAAAAAAAAAAACAATGGATAACTTCTGTCACTAAACAACAAAAATTTACCGCTAGTTCGTATCTAAATGGATGAACTAAGAATTATCAAAAAATTAGATTATCTAGCGACTACATAACGTAGATTAAAGCTGAATGTCGTATCTAATTCCTAATGTATTAGTGTTAATTATGATTAAGATACAACAAGATGGCTTAGTGAAGAGGTTAATGTTGTCATGTTGTTGGTGAGACGGACTGTACATTTGACAAGAACTGTGTGGCTTGTCCATATGTAAACAAAACTAGCGTTAGGTGATTGAAATTTATTGCACCTTACCATCCAACAGTTCACTGTCAACTGATTTATGAGCACACAAAGCACTTTCAAAATAGAGTTCACAGAGCACTTTCTAAATAGAGTTGCTGGCTTCTTCTTTTAGTGGAATTAACATATAATCAAACTGTCTCTGATATGGCTCTAGAACTACATATATTGAACTTATAACATAAACTATATATTTATGGCAATTGTTTACGTCCTAATGGTAATTACTGTAACAATATTTGGGTACCAAACAGAAACTAACTAAATAAACTAGCTAGCTAGGACCACTAAAGTTTAGTTTTCAATTATTGGAATTTTCTTAATTAATTTGGTACCTCGTGTTCTTCACGGAGGTATCTTCCTCCTTTTTTTAATCGCTAAACCTACTTTCTCAACAAAATTAATGACATGTTTTCTGAAACAAACAAAAAATAAAAATCAAAAATATGTTCGTGGATGGGGAAGAGAAATATTCTTGATGAGAGTTGAACTCTGTACCTAGATATTATTCGAACGAATTAGCGCTTTATACAAACAGACTTTAATCGTAATTTCAATGACATCGCCTCATATATATACCGTACAAAAGTGTAGCAATGAGTAATTAATTTTTTTAATTGTGCTTCAATAAATTACTTTAAATCTCCATTTCAAAATAAGTGGTGTTTTTAGCTTGGTCAGACCCCTTAAGAAAACTACTCATATTTAGAAAGTAAGATATATTTTTACTCACCTACTCTTAATAAATACCTTGAAAAATATGTAATTCTTTAATACTACGTTTGCCCCAAAATATGTGTCACCTAAGTATAAAAAAAGAAAAGTCTAAAAAACAAGTGTCACCTTAGGTATTTTATACAAAAATTGACAAGTGTTTTCAACTGTGTCTTTAGCATTAAAAATGTAGTTCTATTTAACATTGCTAAATTCTAAAAGAAACATCTAATAAATAGGGGTAGCTTAGTAAACTTCACATTTTAATTATTGATTGCTCAATGGACGTGATTTTTGCTAAGGTGACACCTTTTTTGGGACGGAGGGAGTAATTTCTTGGTTATGTAAAACTCCTGTTATTTATAAAATTGGAAGAGCATCATTAATGTCTTCTTGATTATGTGAAACACCACTTATTTGAAACAAAATGAAATGGTAAAAACACCACTTATTCTAAGATTAAGGGAGTAACGAGTATATCGCATTCTAGAATTTATCCCAAAGATCTTGGTAAAACATTATAAATACTCCCTTTTGGTTCATAATAAGTGTCCTCTTAGCCTTTTTATTTTGGTCTAAAATAAGTGTTCACTTACATAATAAAAAAGAAATTAACTTTATTTTTTCACATCTGCCCTTATTAAGAGCTAAGTGACGAGATCCTAATAATATGTCAAGTTAATAGTTGTATGCAATTTTAATTAAGTGTAGTTAAGTCGAGATACTTATTATTTAGGAGTCAATATTTTCTTAAGCAATGTGTCAAAGACTTAGTGAACACTTATTTTAAACCGGAGAAATTACTAACCTAAAATCAAATTCACAACAAAATGCAGAATGAAATGGCTAGAAGTGCAAAATGAAGAAAGAAGAGTACAAATTAATACCACTGAATTGTAGAGGGAGAGTGCAAAAGGCTATTAATGAAGCAGATGGCATGTCTACTTAAAAGAGCTAATTAATTTTTTTCCATGTGGGAAGCAAGTCATGTGTGAAGAATGCTAATTACAGCTATTACTTTAAGCTAATTTTTACCATAATTTAGTTATAAACATCCGTTTTCTTTGGTTGTAAAGTTCACACTTTTCCTTTGCTTGAAGTACAAACATTGAATCACTCGATTTTGAATTGCTTTTAGAAAGTTATATATTTACAAACTGAAGTTCTATACGTTGATTATAATTCTTTTGGTCTTTATGCCTATATTAGTTTTCTTTTCTTTTCTTTTTTGAACAATATTCATATTGAATGTGACTAAAAGATATGACATTCTTTTAATTTTTCATTCGGTGTCTCGTAACTACTTTAGGCCCGATTTTAATTTTGACCTCATGCCAAAAAGTTTCACTTTAAGGAGTAAAGTGTTTTCTATCGAAGGCGATATCATGCTAAAGTTCAAATTCGAGATTTTTAATTAAGAATGAAACATAGAGCCCGTTTGGATTGACTTATAAGTTGCCTATAAGCTGTTTTAAATTTTTTGTTTGGGTATCAAGGTTTTGAAAGCATTTGTGCTTAAAATAAGCCCAAAAAATTAATTGGGTTTGTTTGGGCTTAACTTATCTAAAGCGAAAACTTTATAAAAAAAAAAAATACGTTACACTTTTTTAAACCCATCCAAACAGGCTCATAGTACTTATCATTCCACCACAATCTTACATAGTAGTAAAAAATATGATCTTCTGCACTATAAAAGTCTAACAATTTGACCAAAACGCTACCCAAAATATTTGCTATGGTGTATAATAAGTAGGAGATTAAATGTGAAATGTTTTATTATAATGAGTTTAAGTTCAAGAGTAAATATCTTAAAAAGCCACTCAACTTTGAGATATTATTTAGCAAAGTCATTGAACTTTGCTACATATCAATAAAATTATTCAACTTTGGCCTTTACTCTCATAAAATCACTCAACTAAATATGTCATAAAAAAATATGATATGACAATATTAATTAATTTTTTATGCCATGTAGACATGGACCCCAAAAATTAAAAATTAAAAATCATATTTTAATACCTCAACATCCACCCACCAACCTTTCATTTAAAACTCATTTTCTTTGTTGTTTCTATCTTATTTTATGTGTGCTCTTATTCTTTTTCTTGAAATTATTTTCTTATTTATTTATTGCACTGTCCTTCTTTTTAGCTTCTACCATTTCGTCTCTATTTTCTTATCTTTCTACTTTGTTTACGTATATCTATTTATAGATAAGACTTACTCATACAAAATGTTTACACCAAATCAATATGTATGAATTTTATTATAATTAAAAAATAAAAACAATAAAAATACATATTAATTAATCATAATTAAAGAATATATAGAAACATGTGAATGTTATTATTGGTCTGGCTGAAAGGAAGAGGCCACATAGGACCGGTTGGACCCTTTCCTTTAAGCAACAACATTTTTTTTGGTTAATATACGTTGGAACTAAGGTTAAAAATAAATCCGTTGGCATTAGTGTTTTCAATGATCCAATTGAAATTTAAAAACTTACTCTCACGTAAAGTGTTTAAAGTAGTAGATTAATTTTTATACATAAAATTTTTAGAAAAAAACTGAAATGTATATCCAAAATTAAAATATGAATTTATTTTATTTTATTTGTGGGGTCCATGTCCACATGACATAAAAAAATTAATTAATATTGCCATGTTAAATTTCTTTGATGACACATTTAGTTGAGTGATTTTATGAGAGTAAAGGAAAAAAGTTGAGTGATTTTATTGATATATAGCAAAGTTTAGTGATTTTGCCATATAATTACTCAAAGTTGAGTGACCTTTTGAGATATTTACTCTTAAGTTCAATACTCACAATGTAAACAATATTTACATAATCATGTCACCTATAAGATGATTAAGCACAAGTAAATTTCTTAAGTAATATTACTTAATTGACTATTGATAACAACAATAACTAAGATGTCATCACATACTCTCTTTGTTCACTTTTTCTTATCAAGTTTCACTTCTCGATAGTCAATTTGCTTAATTTTTTGAGCTAAATTGAATTAGATTAATTTAATATTTTAAAATTAAAATTTAGATGTTAAAAAACTATATGAAAAATACCGCAAGTTGCAATACTTCTCACATTAATATGATGAAAAAATACATTTTAAAATATTGATTAAAATCCATATATAGTTTAAAAAACTAAACGCAGCTTAAAGAGAATAAAAATGATAGATTATTAACATTCATTAATAGTGTTAAAATATTCTTACACTCTCAATATATATAACCTATGTTCCAATATAATTACTCTATTTCTAGCCTTTTTATTTAACCTTGCAACAAGGAAGACGGTCTTCTTCATTTTTACTCTACCGACGAATGCCGACAAGGGTCTGTTTGGGTGATTAAGAGCCACCAAACACTGCTTATGAGGAAGCTGGTCGCTTTCATACGACACGTGTAACTCCAAACTTTAAATGCGGTGCTAATGGCGACAAACGACAAACTACAATCTGCAAATCTTTTTCTTTTATTACCATAATAATATAAGGGATAATTAATTTTTATATCTCAATTATCATAAAATATAATTTTGATCCTCATTTAACATTTTGCTTATCATAATTAACCTTGAATTTACGATGATAGATGTTTCATGTTCCCTTATACAGTATAGTAGTTATACGTTATATGTAGATTATTTGCATACACATTTTAATATAACACATGAGTAATTACGAAATTTAACAGTTAATAATTCGTTAAATTTATGAAGATTGCGAGTAGAAGAATCATAGGTGCGTATTTCAATTAGTTGATAGTTTAAAAGGTGGTAAATTATATATTAACAATATTTCACAGACTAAATGCATAAATTTCCTTACCATAAGGATGGGAAGAATAACTTTTTTTTTTTTTTTTTGGAATGTATTTAATCTTAACTACAATCTTTTAAATATTGATATATTATTATAAGGAGTCAAATATACAAAATGATGTCCAATATTCAAACTGAAAGTTGATGCATTTTATCCTTGTAATCGGGATATACCTTGAATCTTTTTGACATGAAACTAGATTGACTTCAATTTGTGGGGATGTAGATTATCCTAAAATATTACTCAGCCAAAATAAAAATTAAGAGAATGGAAACAAAATTGCTTCACTGAACATGTAATTGGTGGTGTCCACACGTCTTTCCGTGCTGTACTACGATCACTGAGATGGTACACCCAAAAAGATCCAAAACCCACTAGGCTAATGCATGGCAAAAGAGACAAAAATTTCAAAACCCTCATTTCTTTTTCTTCAGAGTTTGTATTAATAAGTTTGCATATTTCGTGCTTAAAATTTTGCGCAGAAAACTGTTAGGATCCAATTTCATGGCACCTATTGTGCACTTTGGATTTAGGCCTGCACAAATTTATCTTTTCGATTATGACACATCGAGCCCCAATAGCTCGCGTACCATGTGAATTTGAAATATGCTTGATAAAACTTTTCATTTTTCTTACTCATTTCGATGAGAAATTCGCCTAATGTGTCATGTACACTTCATCTTAAGAAGTTTGTCAAGAGTGGCGAAATTAGGATTTTTACTAAGAGGTGTCAAAATATAAAAAAGTGAATCTACGACGAAATTAAGGGGGTTCAACATATAACATATATACATAAAAAAAATCTTTTTACGTATTTATACAGTGTAATTTTTTGGCGAAGGGGTGTCGGTTGACACCCCTTGGATGCATGTGGCTCCGCCACTATTTGTCAACTAGCTAAAAGCTTGTTAGTCCTTCTTGACCTTCGTGCACCAATCCGCACTCCATCGGGGGCATCACAAACTCAAAATAAATAAATTAAAAGGGGCATAGCTCAGGAGCGATCTAACCTTTCGTTATTCAGTGGAAACCAACGCTATTCATCCAAACATAATATTTCTGGCACGAAAGATAATATATATGTGTGAAAAAACTTACAAAAATTTCAACAAATATTACTCGTAATGAGTTCAGTGCTATTTTTTTTTTTTTTTAAAAAAAATGGAACCTATCGAATTAAATTTTTGGATCTATTTCTGACAAATCATGGTAGGGGCTATAGATTAGTTTTGGCTTGTGTAACATTAAAGTTTCGAGGTTCCAATGGGTTTATTGGTCGTATAACAACCGGACCATGTTGTCGCAACAGATCTGTTAGTGACGGTGGTGATTGATTCATTAGTTGCTTTTGCCCAAATTTTGGGAAAATTTCCGTTGTCAAGCACCTGCTTTCTTCTTCTTTTTTACCTTTAAAAGGAAACCTATTGAAATTAAAACCTTTATATTGTTGAAGATTTATTTTCGGTTTTATTAATATCTATAAATTAATGAATTAGATGGAAATTGGCTGGCATTACATAGAAATACCAATTTTAATTTGTCTATAGTGTTGTATGTCCATGTCTTGGCTCATTCCAAACAGTTGGGCTATAGGTTCACCGAATTACACTTAATTCTCCCATCTTTCGTTATCAGTTATTATATTAAAAAAAAAAAAAAAAAAGGTTCTGTTTTTCACATTATTTTAGTAAGTGAATAAGAAAGGTCTAGTAGTGAAATTGGAACAATAATACCTTCTTAATCATGACAAGTTGACCTCGTAAAAATAGACTTTCTTTTGGTTTACCACAATTTGCAGATATATCATTAGCTATTTAACTCAATTTGAATTAATTAAGTTTCACATTACTATATAGGTAAGACTCGAACTCGAAAACTCTGATTAAAAATAAAAGAGTAAGTAAAAGTTATAAAAATACACCTGATCCAACCATAACTTTAGTCTTCTATTTATTTCACTATCAATAATACAAAATTATTAGTAATAGTAGAATCGCATATACTAAAGCCTGGCACCGATCTCACCTAAAGTGAATGGGCAGTTCGTGCAGCTTATGATTGCTTCGAGTTAGTGAAAGCTGTCAAAAACTTCCTTTTTCTTTAATTAAGTGAAATTTTAATTAAACCATCTACTGATCCAGAGATGTAATAGAACAGTAAAATTTATTAGACTATTCAAAATTCTAATTGCAAGCTTGAAATAAAATGTTAAAAGATAAAAAATTATGAAAAAGTTTAAAAAATATTTATAAATAATTTTTTTATGTATAAAATATTTTTAAAATTTTATTCATGTAACGTCGAGTTGATTTGATTGGGTTTGACTTTCTTTATTTAAAAGCAAATTAAATCAAAAGTGATCGAATTTTTCTTTTTAAAATCAAATCAAGTGAAACCAAATTACTAATGAAGTTTTTTTCTTAATTTAATTCAAATTATCAATTTGGTACGATTTATTCATTTTCGGTGTACACTCCTACTGGTGGGGAAATACACAATAATTAGAAGGTTAAAGAAAGAAAAAGGTGATGTGAGGAGCGTCCGGGGTAAACTTTTGATTGTACAGAAGAATGAAGGTAAAAGTCAGATCAATGAGCTGACATATTGACAGTACAACTGAATACAATGACTATCTTTGTAAACAGCGCACACACACTCTGCAACACTAGAATTAATGGATCTGGCAGAGTAGGACTCTCTACCTATGAGGCTATATATGCCACAGTTTCCAAAGAGAATTACTTCTATTGAATTTATGTACGTATTACATGGTCAACGCAGTTAAAAGTGTAGGTGAATTGCAATATTATCGCCGAGGAAATGATGGGATGAATGATACTATCTCTTTAGTTAATTAAAGGTCACGAATTAAGGTCTAGAAAGTGAGAGTATTTTGTAAGAAGTATTTTGGCGTAATACATTAACAATATGTATTAGTCAAGATCAGTAAATTTCAAATATTAAAAGGTTAAAAAAATTGGAATATCTACTTATTTATTCCTAAGTATATTTGATGTATTTAAAAATTAGATAAAATCTATTGTGTTAATTTTAAACAATTTAGAATGCTTTAAAGTCATAAATAAATAAATAAATAAATATTACATAACCTATATGTTTTTACTTAAATGGTATCTATATACGTGAGAAAACTCTAAAAATAATATAAATATTTTAGAGGAAAGGATGGTAATTAACTGAAAGAACTGCTGGCTCAAAACGGGGGCAGACTTAGAGGCTCTGTTGTAGGCGTCAACGCCGACACTAATTGGCCACCTTGTTCCCGATCAAAAAGATTATGCAAGACCTTGCTATGCGAGAATATACAATGAGAACGTCAAGACATGAAATTCTAACAAAATTAAGAATCTTGAACTTGTTAGACCTAAATTATAGATATGCCCTTGGCTCCTATATAACATCAATTGATACCTCCATTTATAAAAGTCAATCTTAAAGTTTTTATGAGCTTCTTTTTTGGGAGGGCCGGGTGGGGGTATTGGAGATTGGTGATTAACTTTCCTTTTCGTAGCCCTTAATTTAGTATAATGTCGATATTATCAAATTCACAAAGTAATCAACATTATACTTAATAAGAAATTGGAAATGCGTGAAAACAATGTCGACACTCGACACATGCACTAAGTAGGAGTTAATTTTCTTATTAGAGAAATTTATCTTCCATTTCTTCTACTTAAAGTATGAAAAATCTAATTTGTTGCTACTTCTTCTATTAGCAAAAACAAATGACAGCAATTCCAAATTTTATGAACATTTCTAGTTGCAGTAATTACAGAATTGACAAAACCGCAAGGATCCTTTTCTCTAAACTTTTGCTTATTTTTTTTATCCTTACAAAAAATTGATTTATAACCAAATCTTGAAAATTTGGCAATATAAAAAAAGAAAATCATAAAATCATTATTGATGGGCTTATATATATCCTTTATGCACACATGTCACGCATTCACAATAAGGAGCTCCTCATTTTCATGATTCCTCATTTCTTCGTTTTTGGTGGTGTGGTCAATTGTGATAATTAGGTCTAGATCCCAATCATACAATTGAGAACATGAAAAGAATGGGTAAAAAAGAATATAGAAGTATCATTGTGGTGACAAAATTTTCAAGATCTTTTTTATTAAAAAAACCTCTATGCACTGAGTTCCAATCATAATGGGTCTATGAAAGGGTTGGATTTAGGGATGGGCGTTCAGGCCATCGGATTGGATATAAAAATTTCGGTTTGGGTTTTTGGGTTTCGGATCAAATAAAGTACAATCCAAATTCAATCCAAATAAGCTCAGATTGGATTGGATTTTTTAAGTTCGGTTTGGATTAATCGGTTTGGATATTTTGGATCGGATTTGAATTTTGAGTCTTTAAGACAGGCTTATTTGTAAATAAATTCATATGTCCCATTTATCAAGTTACACGTCTTAGCATAATATGAAACCAAATTAGAATTAGAAACCAAAACAGTTAATATACTTTTCGCATAAATTCAAAAGTGCATTTTTCTCTACTCAGCACAAGAATATTTTTAAAGTTTGAGTTCCACAGAGTAAAATATAGATCTTAATTACTCTGTTATAGTAAGAACAGTGGAAAGGAAAAAATTTCTTAGATAACTTGAGGTAGTTCGATCACCTGACACAGTGACGCTTGCTGCAAAAAATATTCTGGGCAATACAAGATAAAGGAATTATAAGATGGTATCCAAATGTAAGAAAACCCCTATATTATATTTGATTTAGTAGAAAATTCTGTATTTGGACTTATTACTATAATTGGTAGGGTAATAGCCAGTAGGGTATTAATCTATTAGACCTTTCGAAATTGAATTTATTACTATTATTGGCCTATTGGACACATATGATATGTGAAGGGCTGAATATAAGGTATAAAAATTTCGGACTTTCGGATATCCAAATATCTATAGTACTAAATTTAATATCCAATCCGAAATTCATAAATTTTAAAAATAAAATCCGCAATCCAAATTAAAATTTCAAAAAGTTCGGATTTTGAATCGGCTCAAACTATGCCACCCTGTGGATTATACTAATTCGATCATACACAATCTTACTTTACATTGTCAGTTATTATTTTTATGAATTGAACTTGTAATGTTTTCATCAAAACGACACCTTTTGCTATCATTCCAATGCTCCCTTTAGAGATTTATCAATATATTATTTTAAAATTAGTTTTAGGACATTGAAAAATGCACACGAAAATTACTCCTGTTAATTCAATTATTGGTTATAGTCATCTATATATTCTAATGGGGCGTTAATGTAATATTTATACATTAAATAAAAGTTCCAAAACTAACCTTTTGACTATTTTTGATATATAAGTCTAATCGAACAAGTCCTTTGAATTTCTAGAGAAGATATTAAGAAAAATAAGCAATGAACAGATAAAAAAATTTATATTTTTCTCGTCTTCCCTACATGTCGGAAGGAAAACAACTTTTAATTTGTAGAGAAATATAGCAGAAGAAAAGTAAATCGGAGAAACCTTCTAAATTTCAAGAGATCGTTACTAAGATTGGAAGATTCAACTAAAGAAGAGGAAGCTATGAAAGGAAAAATTTGGTTGAAGAAGAAGAAAGACTTTCTTGAATTGGCCAATGACTTACCCTTGGCGATTACAAATGCCTAATGTCACTCCTATTTATACTTGTCTAGGGATGCTTCTAGATATTATTCTAGATACATCCATAAGAAAAAACTAATCATCTTTATCCCTACCACTACTCTGAATATCTAGATTTTTCTTTAGGATAATTATCCAAGATCCTACACTAGACTATTCTAGATAATTCTATCCTCAACTATAAATATCTAAGTGTCTTAATTTCCTAGACAATTCCTAAATACAATATATATCAAAGATATTATATTATAACTTTCTAGAAACTCTTTTAAATATCTATCATATTTTTGTTCTTCCAAAAAATTTACTTTAATTTTTCACACTCCCTTAAAGTAATTTTTGGAAGCTATCCCGAACTTGTCGTGGAAGAACTCGGACGAATCTTTTGGACGTGCCTTGGTGAAGATCTCGGAATGTTTTCCCGACACTTCTTCCTTCTTCAAATGATGATGGTTTTCCGATAATTGGGCCTCCAAAGAAACATGAATATGCCTTGATAAAATTTTCATCTCTTACTAGCGGGCTTGCCACTATTTCTTATTGGCCTTTGCGAACCACGTGAATCATCTTCATGTCGAATTTTACATTCTTGAGTTTCCCGTACTCCCCTTTCTCTTAGCTCCTCCTTAACAATTGTGTTATATGGAGAAACACCCGAGTACGATCCGACCATTAATTTCTGCGAAGACTTAGCACTACCGTAGGATCCACCACTAGAATCCTTTTTCGGCTCCTCAATGAACTGTTTGTCGCCTTCCAGAGCATCCGAGAACCATGTTATCTCTCTCCATATGAAATCGAGCCTTCAACGTCAACCTCTTCATTTATTTGACCGCCGCTTCTCCATCCGTTCGCATTTGATCCGAGCTAGTTGAGATTCCGATACATATAATGATTGGCCGTAGACCTCAACTTCCACTACGACTCCCTCAATGCTTTCTCCGAATGGTCCCCGTTTTCATATATAGTTTTAGAACCTTCAAACATCCTCCAACTTTTATTACTAATTTTAAGATCCGCTTCGTTGATTTCCTCGATATACCACGGCTCAGTCCGAACGTCATTGGAATCTTCTTGCTTTTTGATGACACCTGTCTTCCTTCTCCACGTAATTATTATATCCCGAATCCACGATCCAAATTTTCGATCATAAGGCATCTACTACTCGAGTCTCAAATACAAAGCACCTTCCCAATCTTCTTCTTCAGACATTTTCCTTGGCTCGGCAAAATCTTTTTATGTGTCCTACTTCACCACATCGATAACATTTAATAGAATTGAAGCTTGACCCCTCATGGAATTGAGAATGTGTCATCTCATACTTTTGCTTTGGTCTTCCCTTAAAATTCCTCTTGTAAGCTACAAGAGCATTTCCTTCCTTCTTTGATCATTCCAATGACAACAAATTCTCAAACTCCTCCAGGATAGTTGTTGAGCCCATCCTTGAATTGATGTAACAAAAGCGAATATATTCTCGCTTCGGACCACGAATGATAATTCTTCTCATTCGTGCTTCGAGAAGCCTCATCCGTATTTAATAAAGAAATCTCGAACATAAGTTCTTAATCCTCAAAAAGTACTCGCAATGAAAGATTACCTTGAGTGGTGTTCGCCAATTCATTCTCCGGATTTGCGGCAAGCCATCCTTCTTGTTAATTCAATCGAGGGTCCTCCATATCTCATGGTTACCTAATAATATGATCAAATAAGTTGTGAGAAATACCTCTTTAGGATGAACTCCGCTTTCGCATTAATGCCGCTTCCACTTCTTGTATGCGCGTCGCTATTTTCGGTCCGTCAATAGGACTTGTGTAACTACCATTAACATCCCACAAATCCTCTCCCACAAGTATGACTCAACCTTGTAATTAGACTCGATTCAACAACTCCATCCCCACCATTAACACGCCGCTCAAATCTATTTAGAAAACTAGTGATATCTTGAAATAAAATCCAAAAGCCAACTCTCAGGCTATGGCTCGATACAAGAGAAATATAGCAGAAGAAAAGTAAATCGGAGAAACCTTTCCTGTAGATAAGATCGTTACTTTGGAAGATTCGTAAAGAAGAAAACTAAAAAGGAAAAATTTGGTTGAAGAAGAAAAATTTGGAAGAAGAAAGACTTTCGACAGGGGTTGGTTTGGGCCATGATTACAAATGCCTAATGTCACTCCTATTTATATTATGCAGTGATCTTCTGTATATTATTCTAGATACATCCATAAGAAAAACTAATCATCTTTATCCCCTACCACTACTCTAGAATATCTAGATTTTCTTTGGATAATTATCCAAGATCCTACACTGTTAGACTATTCTAGATAATTCTATCCTCAACTATAAATATCTAAGTGTCTTTAATTTCTAGACAATTTAAATACAATATATATCAAAGATATTATATTATAACTTTCTAAAACTCTTTTAAATATCTATGATATTTTTGTTCTTCCAAAAAATTTACTTTAATTTTTCACATAATTAACAAAAAAAAAAAAAATCAAAATTGCATGAGTTATGGCAAAGGGTCTTGTGCACTCTGCAACGGACAGTAATTCAATCTCAAACTTTAGAGCAATTCAAGTAAAAAAAAAAATTGAATAAACTATAACAAGGAGTAATATCATATGTCGTTGATGTCTTGATGACGTGAAATTGTCACGACGAGCTTGTTAATTGTTCCTTGGTTTTTCAGTGAAAGGTAATTAAGTAAAGCCTAATTTACGGGAACTAGAAAAGTTTGAGAAATAAATAATCAAACACCGTAGATAATTTATGGCCTAAATAAATGCTTAAAAAGGAGGACCACATTTCACTTTTTTCCATAGAAGATCAATTTGCACTCATGTGGGAGTGGCTTTTGTGTACTGTATCCAATGCACATGTTTTGGTATTTTGATGCCTTTAACTCTCATTTTTCCCAAGTGGTCGAAAATGACCCTTTTAATTATTTGAAAACGACAGATATGTCCCCTTTATTACGCCCTAGATTTCCTCAAATCTAATTTACACCCCAAAAATGGTAATACTATTCCGTTTTCCACCCTTTTCTAGTTATTTGAAAGCGTTATTTCTATTTTGAAAAGGAAAAAAAAGTATAAACTTCTCTTGTAATTTTTTAATTTCCTTAAAAAAACTTTAACGCAGTAACGGCATTGCTTGTGAAAAACAAATAGGTGATGAGAAAAGCAATGCTAAACCACCAAGATTATGATTGAATATCAATAACAAACAACATCTTAGTACTAATGTGTTGGCAATTAAAGCTTTTATTTTACATGGTAAGGCTTTAATAAGGTATTGCAAACAAATTTATAAGTGTGTTGGAGCATTACAAATTGGCTATTAATTCTTGTGGTTTCATTTATTTCCTAGTTATGTTTAAATGCATCATTAAGCAACTAGTCCAAAACTAGTTATGAAAATTTACAACATAATTAATGAGACAAGATACAGTTTGAGTAGCAAATCAAACAATATTTATATACTTTTAGCAGTCCCTTTTAAAACGTTATAACTACTGCTAGTACTCTTTTACAACATAGCAGGGAAATATTAACATTAAGTTTTACAGATGATAAACTAATTGGACTGTCAAATCATTGGGTTTACTGAGATTGCTTGGGAAGGACATTAACGTCACGGATTTGATTAAACTCTCAAATTACTGTAACACTTTTGACTTATAATGAACTTTATATATGTGTGATACTGATTGCAGATTACACATGATCTTTTAAGTCCTGTGTGGTATATGTCAACTTTTTTAGTTTGAAACTTTATGTTTGCTGCATTCGGAAATTTGAGATTAAAAAACCGTATTTTAATATAATGGCTAAGAAAAGGGTAGTTGAGACAGAATTATATGTAGAAAAATAATTAAGCAGTGATTACTTCAAACTGATCAGAAGATTGTGGAAGAGGGTTCTATAGCATTGGCATGTAAAAATTGCAATGTTATGAAAGTTTCTCCTTCTGTTTTTGGTTGTCGATTTTGATAATAATGCAGGTAGTTAACTAGACTTTTCCAAAATTAATATACTAGGAGAAATTCCTTCAATTTGGAATTATATTAGCTAATTATCTAGCTAGTTTATAGGCTCTAGCACATACGCAACTCAAACGTATAATTAAAAGAATGAAGTTAGATTAAAAAGGAATCCAATAAGTTATATGATCTTATATTATTAATTTCAACAGATATTTCTTGAGATTAACCCTTGTGATGTGTGTGTGAGCATTAAGAGGAGCAATTTTGAATGAATGTTACTCCTCCAAACAAGGAAAACTAATGAAAGATATCTAGAATATGCAGCTAAGAAACAATCTCCTAATTAATTTCGTCAGATTAAGCAAGTCTTTATCTTTAATTAGGAACACTAATAAGTTCCTGTAATATAGAAACAAATATTCAAATGTTTTTAACAACTGGTTCATGTTATGAAGATTTATTGTTTAAGCAAACGAAATAGTCGTACATAAATACATTAAACATTAGATAATCTTTAGTAAGATACTAAGATATTACAACTATCAAATTCAAAATAATTGCAACCACTAAGGAATCAAATGTGCAACTTATCCATTTATTTTGAGTGAATATAAATGAATAAATAAAATTATGGGCTTGGTTGAATAGTAGTAGCACTAGGCAGCAGGTATCTTTGAAAAGTTGGGGGTAGACAGAGCACCCAAGTTATGAGCTGGACTGGGTGGACTACAGTTAGTGTGTCATTCCCTATTTATCTCTTACACCCCCATCCTCCCCTTGCTTCTGCCACAAGCCTGTCTTAGAAACATTCTGGCTACTTTTCATTTTACGTGATACTATTATATATAAATATATGAATTTTGCATAATTCGCCTCACGTCTAAAGTTATAACACACTCAGTGTAATTTCATAAGGGGTTTTGAGGAGGGTGGTAGCATGCAACCTTACTCATACTTTGTGAAAGTAAAAAAAGTTGTTTCCGATACACCTTAAACAAATAATTTTTTTATTTTTATTTAATTTTTGTTCACTCGACTACGTCGAAAGGGACAAAAAATGGGTTAGACTAACTATTGAAACAAGTAATTTTTTTTTTTTTTAAAGTTAGTGTAACTTAAATGCAGAGGCGTATCTAGCCTACAAGGTTGGGGTTCAACTGAACCCCAAACTTTCGATGCGGAGTCTAAATTTATGTGTAAAAAATTATTAAAATTAGAATAAATAGTAGATATGAACCCCTAACTTTAAAAATATAATGGGTTCAATGCTAAAAATCTTAAGATTGAACCCATAAAATTTAAATTCTAGTTCCGCCTTTGCTTAAATGGTCAAAAAGAGAAGAAATGTTTTATGCAATTAAGTGCTGATAAAAAAGATTTTAATTTTTAAGTGTCATGATTTAGAGATGATATCCTTAGTAATTAAATACTATATATTTAGATTCAATATCAAAATGTATATCACTTAATCATATTTAAGTTATAAATATGTGTACAGAAAGATCTTTTCTTGTATTTGTTGATTCGGTGAAAATTGAGTGCAGACAAATATTTACCCCGCAAGATGTAATACGCTAGTTGAAAGCTAGTTTAAAATATTAAATTAATGTTTGAAGTTAGAATAGCTTAATAAGTTCAAAAATCTAAAACTTAATATGTAATCTTGTACAGAAACAAAATAATCCAAAGATTTAGGGAGTTTACCTATACCTTCCAGGGTAGATTTGTCTTTTCAGTCAGTATTTAATTTACTCCTATCCAGATTTCTACCTCAGACATAAAATAACCGGAGATAATAATAATACTACTACAATATTTTGGGTACTGTATTTTCATTTATTGAACTTTACAACTTTACAACTTTCCTTTTTTTATTTTTTATTTTTTATTTTTAAAACCTGAATGTTTTTGGCTCTTTCCAACGTCTTGCCTTTTAAGTGACACCTAATGTTGATTTTTTTTTTTTTAACCCCCCTTCCCCACCAACACCACCATCTTCACACCTCCAGTGATCTCATTTTCTCTCTCTAATACTCCCTCTCTCTTTCTCTCTCTAAAATTTGGACTAAAAAAGACTCTTTAACTTTATATTTCAAGAACTCAAATTGTTAACATGAAACTTACTAGATCTTAACCATTTAACTTAAATATCAATTGGGGTCATAGTTGTTTCTTGTAAGCTGCATTGCTAGGGGTGAGTAGATTTTTTTATTTTTATTATTCAGTTACATTTTGCTTTGAAGATGATGATGGAGTCAATGGGGTGTATAAAAAAATATTCTATTTTGTGTTGTTTTTGTTTGGCTTGGTTTTTTGTGATTGCTTTAATTTTGTTCTCATTTGAATCTTTTCCTCTTTTTTCTCCTTTTTTTGCTTATATGAACTTGTCATTTACTTCATTTTCTGTCGGTGGAGTTTGGTTTAATTTCATTTTTCAATAATCATTTTTGGGTGAAGTTGCTTTTATGGTTCTATGTTCTGTAGACAAATTGTAATTCTCTTTTCCTTGTAAATTGAGAGCTCATTTGTTTCAAGATTTGATTTTTATGGTGTTTTTGAACTAAAAAGAGATTGTACTATGTCTTTGCTTCTCAGGGTATGTGACTTTTTTTGGTTTTGGTGCTAACAATTTGAGTTTTCTTTTGTGATTTTTGCTGTTCTTGGAGTTTTGAGCCTTTTGTGTAGTGAGTTTTATTTACAGGAAGGGGTTAATGTGTGTTGGTTCTAACAAAAAGATCATTTTTTTTAGCAATGCAGATGATGAGGTGCCTGATTTTGTAATATTTATTCTTGATTTGGTATTCATCTTGTTAAAATATGAGAATGTGATATTCTGTGTTTAGTTTTTATTATTTATGGTGGTGTGTCATTATCTTTAACTACCCTGTTTGCCTAGTTAAATATTACTGGGGTAGGCTGGTGCCTTATAATTGTCTTTGTTATGGAAAATTGGAAATGCAATCACCAGCATTTGATGTGAATATATTCCTTAGTATATAGATTTGATTCTCAATTTCTCATTGAACTGTTGGTTTTAGCTGTTTGGAATCTCTCAGGTGCTAGATTCTTGTATTATTGTGTTTTTCCCTTTATGTTTATTTGCTTGTAAAAAAATCAATTACCTTCTCAGCTCCCTCTTCTCTGATTACGCCACCTTAGAAGTGCACTTTAGCGCCATTTCTCAGTTTTGTTTCTTTTTTGCTTAATTCTTTGCCTAATTCTTGTCATTGTCGTTTCATGCATCGAGTTAATAGAGATCCCTTTGTAAGTTCAAAATTTGCCAGGTATAGCAACATTTCTAATGTGTTCTGAACTAGTAGCGGTGAAATAATCCTGTATGTTGCTTCTTTTCAGTGAATTAGGACAATAATTCTGAATATAGCTTATATTGTTCTTGAAACATAGGATTTGTGTTTTAAAATTTACGTGCTAGTTGGTGATATCATGTCTTTACCACCACTAAAGCTTGAGGTCTAATGTGATTTCCAGTTGTAGCACCTGTCAAGCATTGTGATGCATTTTTTGTGCTTTTTCAGTTATGACAGTTCTCCTTCCCCTTCTTTCATAATTCATTAACTAAATCAGCCAATATTTTCCTTGTCCAACAGTCTACAATGGATCGTCGGAGTTGGCCTTGGAAGAAGAAATCATCAGATAAGACAGCAAGTGAGAAACCTGCAGCATCTCTTATAGTGGAATCAGCATCTGCATCTGCTCCTTCAAATACAACTGAATCTCAGGTTGATCAGGTGTGTTAGTTCATATCTATATAATTAGAAAGGATATGTAAAAGTCAATATCTTTTTTCTTTTTGTGTGTCTTCTTTCTGCTTGACCTACAAATTTCCCTTTTTTTCACATCCGTTGTGGTCACCACAGCTATTAGATTGTCTACTGTAATTCTTTATTTGTATCCTTTGACAATCTGTCAATATATTTGCATCTACAACAAGGCTTTCATGTTGACCTTTAAAGAACTATATTTATCTAAATTCTGAGGCTTATAGCTTTAAGTTGGGATTTGGTGGATGCTAGTCTTAAATATTTAACCTGTCAAATTGTATAAGTTTTCATTTAGTTCTGAAATTTTGTTCTCTACATTACAATCTGATTGGTGCTACAAAGGCCAAGCCATATTTTCCAATTTGGTAAATAAGTCGTCGAATTGCTTTTACGATAATACGTTATGAGAAAGCTTCATTCAGTTTGTCTTGTCTTGGTGATTTATTTTTTGATTTCTACTGTATTTCAGAGTAAACAGGAAATCAAGAAACCAAAATATGTGCAAATTTCTGTTGAATCATATTCACATTTGACTGGACTGGAGGATCAAGTTAAGTCTTTCGAGGAACAAGTGAACGGCTTAGAGGATGAAATCAAGGATTTAAATGAAAAGTTGTCTGCTGCACAGTTAGAAATGACTAATAAGGAGAACCTGGTGAAACAACATGCTAAAGTTGCTGAAGAAGCTGTCTCAGGTGATATTTCTTAGTGACTTAGTTTTCCTGTTGCTACCTGTTTGCCAAAGCTTCTCCAAGATCTAAAGTGTTATTTTTTTCTCGAAAAAAATGCTTCTTTTTCAAAGTTGAGGTGTTTGGCCAAGCTTTTAGGGAAGAAAAGTGTTTTTGAGTAGCAGAAGTTGTTACTTCTTGAGAAGCTGAACAAAGTAGCTTCTCCCTAAAAGTACTTTTTTGTAAAGCACTTTCGAGAAAATACGCTAGAAGCAATTTTTAAAAGCTAGGTCAAACAATAATTGCTCCTCCAAATGTGCTTTTAAAATTGATTAGCCAAACACAAACTACTTCTGACAAAAAGTGTAAAAAAGGCGCTTTTCAAAATAAGGCGATTTTAGAAGCTTGGCCAAACATTGTAGTATTGAGTTCTTTTATTGACATCACTCTGGACAGGTTGGGAGAAGGCTGAGTCAGAAGCCGCGACACTGAAAAATCACTTGGAATCGGTCACTCTTTTGAAGCTCACTGCTGAAGACCGGGCAGCACATCTGGATGGTGCCCTAAAGGAGTGCATGAGGCAGATACGAAATTTGAAAGAAGAGCACGAACAGAAGCTGCATGATGTGATTCAGAGTAAAACCAAACAGTTTGACAAAATGAAGCACGAGTTCGAAGCAAAGTTAGCTAACTTGGACCAACAGTTACTCAGGTCCACTGCAGAAAATTCTGCACTCTCGAGGTCTTTGCAGGAGCGCTCTAGCATGGTGATACAGCTCAGCGAAGAAAAATCCCAAGCTGAAGGAGAAATAGAGATGTTGAAGAGCAAGATCGAGTCATGTGAAAAGGAAATAAATTCTCTGAAATATGAACTCCATATTGCTGCAAAAGAGCTAGAAATTCGTAATGAGGAGAAAAATATGAGTGTACGGTCTGCAGAAGTAGCAAACAAGCAACACCTGGAGGGAGTAAAGAAAATCACGAAATTGGAAGCTGAGTGTCAGAGATTACGTGGTCTTGTCCGGAAGAAGTTGCCTGGGCCCGCAGCCTTGGCCCAAATGAAGATTGAGGTTGAGAGTTTGGGTCGAGATTATGGGGACAGCCGTGTAAAGAAGTCCCAAGCAAGGCCTTCTAGTCCACAGTTTTCCAGTTTGCCGGATTTTTCATTTGATAGTGTGCAGAAGTTCCATAAAGAGAATGAGCAACTAACGGAACGGCTTTTGGCAATGGAGGAGGAAACAAAGATGTTGAAAGAAGCTTTGGCACACCGGAACAGTGAATTGCAGACCTCGAGGAGTATTTGCGCAAAGACGGCTAGCAAGCTTCAAAATTTGGAAGCACAGCTGCAAGCAAATGTTGAACAGAAAAGCCCACAAAAGTCTTTTAGCCATGAAGCAAATCATCTTCCAAGATTGGCTTCCATGTCTGAAGATGGAAATGACGATAATGTTAGTTGTGCTAGCTCTTGGACGACAGCATTAATGAAGGAAAAGAACTTTGACAGTCCGCATAAATCTGAAAGTGCAAGTCACCTGGATCTCATGGATGACTTTTTGGAGATGGAGAAATTAGCTTATCAGTCCAGTGATACAAATGGAGCAGTTTCAAGTCCAGATATTCCAAATAGTGGAAAACCCGAAACTACAAAAGTTGACAGCTCTGCATATTCTCAGCTGAAACAACACAACGAGACAAGTATATCAGGAAATCAAGCATCTCCCGAAGAGGAAATATCATCACAGAATCATCAACCTCTTTCCAGTCCATCCATATTCATGAAGCTCCAATCAAGAATTTCATCAGTTTTGGAGTCTTTGTCTAAGGAAGTTGACATTCAAAGAATTCAAGAGGATCTCAGAGAGATTGTGCAGGAAATGCGCAACGCCGCCATACCACAATCAACCGAATCTCAGCCTTCTCTTGATGATGGTGAGGCTAACTTAGAAAAGGACATTCCTGTCTCACAGGATAGTGGCATTAGCAAAGAATTAGCAGATGCTATGTCAAAAATTCATGACTTTGTGCTCTTTTTGGGCAAAGAAGCAAAGGCTATCCAAGGAACAGCTCCTGATGGAAGTGGAATCAATGAAAAATTAGCTGATTTTTCTGCCACTTACGTTGAAGTAATAGCGAGCAGGTTGAGTATGGTGAATTTTGTCCTTGATCTCTCTCGTGTACTGAGTAATGCTAGCGAACTACACTTCAATATCCTCGGCTACAAGAATTCTGAAACAGAAATAAGCACTTCTGATTGCATAGACAAGGTTGCTTTACCAGAAAATAAAGTTCTTCATCACTCTGGAGAAGAGGTATATGCAAACGGTTGCGCTCATTTTTCTGATTCCACATCCGATCCAGACATTCCTCATGAAGGAAATCTTGTTCCGACTTCAGAGTCAACATCGACCTCGTTGAAGTGCTCGTTGGAGGAGTTTGAACAATTGAAATTAGAGAAAGAGAATATGGCACTTGATCTTGCTAAAAACGCTGAGCACTTGGAAAGCACTAAATCCCAATTGGCTGAAACCGAGCAGCTTCTAGCAGAGGTTAAGTCACAATTGGTATCTGCTCAAAAGGCCAACAGTTTGGCTGAAACTCAGCTCAAATGCATGGCAGAGTCATATAACTCACTTGAAACTCGGACTGTGGAGTTGCAAAGTGAAGTCAACCGTCTTCAGGAAAAGATAGAAAGTCTTGATAAGGAGCTTCAAGACGAAAAGAAGAGTCACGAGGAAGCTTTAGCTAGATGCACCGATCTCGAAGAGCAACTGCAAAGGTTAGTGGTTATTACATTGTGCTTTTGTCTTTCGAATGGATTTATTTTAGTGAGAAACTAGCTACTGATCTCTCGTGTACTTGAAGTTTTCATGCATTGGTGAATTTTGCTGAAACCCCCTAATCTTTTAATGAAAAAGAAAGTACTCCCTACGGTCCACTTATGTGGCACTACTACTATTTGGAGAGTCAAAGAGGTTTTTCTTTGACCAAAATTTCGTCAAATAGTTTTTTTTATATATATTTAGAATTATTTACTTTTATTACTTATTGTACTTTTTATATAGAAAAAAAAAAATCGAAAAAGCTTACCGGATCTGTGATTGAATTCATGTAGTAGTTTGTCCATTGTACTCTCAACACCCTACATAAAATGGAGAGGAGGGAGTAACATGGAAAAGGGAAATGAATCGTGTCTCTATGTGATTTCAATAATTTATAGCTGATTCTATGTCAGGGTCTTATGATTTCTCACCCTCAATTTACCCTGATTAAGATTTTTCAGGAACTGTTAAAAAAATCTGAATCTTCATTTAAAGGATGTAGGACTAGACTGCTTGCTGCCCACTTCTTATTGAAGTGGTTGATTTACTTAATGTGCTAGTCAATGAGCTCAAATACGGTAATGGATAATCCGGACTTTGGTATGCCTGGTGAACACCAATATTTAATATTACTTTGAAGTTTAAAGGATACCACCAGTAGAATTTATTTTCGCTCTGTTCATTAGCACTGTTTCATGTTAAAAATTTTGATAACATCCTGTAAGATTATTGTTCCTGGTTCTTACTCACAACTGTTTATTCATAGAGTTGTAGTAATCTTGCAACTCATGTGTCGATTTAAGATTAGGACAAGTGGCACCTTAACTGTGTTTAATTTAATTTGCTGTTTGAATCAGGATGGAGAGTGCTGCTCATGATCTTGATGTGAAGAACAGCCAGGTAGCTTACTTGCTCCCTAATGAGTGATTAATCCAATCCATTGATGTTATGTATTTTAAGCAGTAGTTTACAGCACTACATTTAGTGGGAAAAAGTTGTAGGTATGCTATACAACTGAAATTGGAAAGGCGTTTATCTCTATGCTTTGGCATCTTATCCCTGCTAGCTAATAGATTTTCTTCGTTTCATTCCATCTTTTTAAGTTGTGTTTCCGTGATAAGATCAAAATTGGATTCTTTTGTACATGCATTAGATATGAGGTCTTACGTTCAAATCCAGCGGACACAAAAATACTAGGTGATTTCTTCCCATCTATCCTAGCCTTGTGGACAAAGTTGCTTGCTATCTATCCCTTGGAATTAGTGGAGGTGAGCGCAACCTGGTCCGGACACCACGGTTATCGAGAAAAAAACATTTAAAGCATATGAAATTTTTTTACAAAACAAACATTTAATATTAGCATATTTAAGAAAATATGATATCTAGATGACTTTTAAGTCTCACCGTGCATACGGATCAAGAGTTCAAAGAAACATGTATACACCTTGTATTGAAAGACTACTCTGTTTGAACAAGTACAGATATCCTTTTTTCTGTTAAATAGTAAAAGGAGAATTTTCTTTTAGACACAGATAAGCTGCTTGTACAATCGAATCCGAAGTCCCAATTTCCCTGCTAGCCAGTTTCACTTTTCAGAACCCCTTTATTGTCTCAATAAGCTTCATTTAGATTGCAAAATAGCTGATCAATGATAGATTAACCTACCACATAAATTCTCAGGTCTCACCAGACTTCTATGTTGAAAATGTATGAGTAACTGAAATAAGTTGGTATAAAAGATTTGGTGTTAACATCTTATGATCTGTTAATTTTCTCCAGGAGAACGAGTTAGCAGCTGCAGCAGAGAAGCTGGCTGAGTGTCAAGAAACCATATTTCTCCTGGGGAAGCAGTTGAACTCTTTGCGTCCTCCTCAGACAGAATTTATGGGGTCTCCATACATCGACAGAAATTCAAAAGGCGAAGGCTTTAGGGAAGAATCGACAACCACTAGCATGAACTTGCATGACAATGATCTAGCTGAGATGGACACTGCTAGTTCCGTAAAAGCAACTTGCGAGTCCCCTGTGGATATATATAATAGCGTATCATATAGTCCTTCAGACACTGAAGTAAACAATCCATTGAGATCACCAATCGGCTCAAAGTCTCCGAAACACAGGCCTACTAAGTCTGGCTCTTCGTCATCTTCTGGCCCCACGCCTGAAAAACAATCGCGTGGTTTCAGCCGATTCTTTTCTTCTAAGGGAAAGAACGGATATTAAGCGTGCAGCTTTGTGCCAATTAATAAAGATTCCACAGGCACGGAAACGTTGACTTGATTACTGTAGATAATTTGCTTCATTGCAACTTTCTTGAGGTGTTTCACACTTTGGAATCCCCTACTTTGGCCAGTTGAGGCTAAAGGTTATACAAGAAAATCCATTTCTCTGGTTCATTAGCAGCTATGTGTTCTTATTTTTTATTTTGTGTAGTGAAGTTCTTGAAATGTTTGTACACGTAGGTCCTGCTCCTTGAAATTACACAATGAAGAAGCCATTTTGTATGTTTTCTTGTATGAGAAGATGTTGTGTGATTACTATAAAATAATAGTTGTATGATATGACTATATATGATTTATATACCTTGTGGAAATGGCTTGACAGCAAATTGACTGATGGACATGTTTTTTTCCCTTTCTTTTTTTCAAAACCTGTTGGGTTATACATTGTGTTAATTTTTCAATCCAAAGTGGTGAATTTCTACAGCTTTTTTGTTTCACGTTTGAAAAACTGGTGAAATTTTTGTCACAGATCTTCCATTTTTTTTTTATGTCAAAAGTATATATCCAAATACAACTTCAACTTTCAGTACTCTTGTTCAACTTAACCTCAATTACGACCTTTTGTCTTTGCAAATATCACTCGGTTCATGTCCAAGCGCCTAGTTAGAGACTTCATTTGGTATGAACAAATAGTTTTTAGTAAAGAAAATCTTTTAATGAAAATAAAGGATCAGCTCTGGTCTTAAATCATTTTGCCGTCTGGTTTGATATTAATATTGGTTCCGCAACATAGCAGTGATTCTATGATGTTGGAATTGGGCCGGGGGATGTGGACCATGGGTTCCGCATTTGGTTTCAAGAAAAACTCAAGAGACCAGAATGAAACTGTTTTTTACATCATTTTGGTCCAGTCATGGAGTTGTATTTTGCCAAACATTTGCAAATGAGAACTTTTATACAGTAATGGTATGAAAGATTAACCCCCCCCCCCCACCCCCCACCACCAACAATCAAGGTTAAATAAAAGATATTTAGATGTAATCATACATGAAAAGTGAAATCAGTAACCTGAGAAGTAAAATAGATTACTAGATTACTTCATACAATATGTTAAGATACATTCGTAGTGTAATGCAGTAAATTTATCCAAGTATCAGTATATGTAGATAGGTTAAATCTTTTGCAGATATCTCTAGTCAACTTTGATTCAAAAGTAGAACAAAAAGTGAAAGTAAACATTTAGGGATTCAATGCCCCTGGCAATTTATTCGGATGTTTGTTTCTTATATTTTTGTAAGAGGAAAACATCACCTGATGAAACCTGAGTTGTTGTTTCTGATATTTTTAGAAATGTCTAATGGGGCCTCGGCCCATGTGAGAACTGGACCATTTTCACCCGTGTCCCCATGAACTTCTGGTGAAAGAAAAGAGGCGTGATCGTCATCTCATTCTCACCTTAGTGACATACAAACTACTATTTAAGTAATATCCTAAGTTTTGTAATTTTTTTGTACTAATTTATTTTGGATGTCAAATATGTGGTGACCGAAATTAGTCTTGGCAAAGCCTACTTTAGATAAAATGTTTGAAGTTTCATACAAATGAATTATAGGCATTTTTACCTAAAGTTCAAGAGCACATATAACTAAAGTTTAACTATTCAATCATTTTTCCCTGACTTCAGTCTTTTCATCTATTTTTGCATGAACTTTAACCACGTATGGCTGGAGTTTAATTATTTTTGGATGGCTTCAACCATCTTTGTCTGAAGTTGTGGCATTTTCACTTGAAGTTCATACAAATATGATTGTAGTTTGATCATTTTTTCTTGAACTTCATGCAGCAATGCTGAATTTCAGCCATAGGAAAATAGAGATAATAAACATTTTGTCCGAAGTTAAGCTTTGTTGTTAAGACTGACTTCACACGTCATATCTGAAATTATTCTGTAGCGTCTAATGCAATTATTGGCTCGTTTTTATTATCTAATGTGTACCACATCGTAACTCTAGTCTGTCATTTTTTTCGCGCGGATTGCCCTTCTTTTGGGGTGGTCTTTAATTTTTGCCCCTCAAATTGGTGGTCTTTAATATTTTCCCTTCGTTTAACATCCAGAGGTCCTGGATTCGAACTCAGGCTCAGTAAAAAAAAAAAAAAAAAAAATCGCAAGGCTTAAGTTAGGATTCGCAGGGCAGAAGTTGGAATATGCCTTAAGGCAAACTTTTATCCTAAAATTAGGCTTTTAGGCAAACCTCTGCCAAAAGTTAGGCCTTAAGGCAGATGTTCGCAAAATTCTAACAATTTTTTTTTTTTTTTTTTTTGCCTTAAGGCAGAGTTTGAGACCCAACTTATGCCTTAAGACATAAGTTGCGCCCTGGGAGTCCCAACTTATGCCTTGCGAATTTCTTTTTAATTTTTGACTGAGCGGAAGTTCGAACCCGAAACCACAAGGCTTTTAGTGAAGGTCAAAAATTAAAGACACTTTTAGTGAAGGTCAAAAATTAAAGACACTGTTTTAATGGGAAAAAAATTAAAGACCACCCCAGCGAAGGGCAATCATGCAAATTGCCACTGGTCTATAGCCGCTACCGTGTAAATCTATATTAGGAAAATTTGTGTACCAATTATGAATCTTGGATTTAAGGTTTCTTCATTGTAAATAAATGTACAGATTGGATTTACCTTGGCTTTATTGACCTCTGAAACTTAACTGGTTTGTATTTAATTAGGGAATGTTGTAAAAAATTTAATTAGGGAATAGATTGAAGGATGATTCGTGCGGATTTTCTAATTGTACCAAATTGAGGATTTGTTTTGTCCTGCACCTGGGGTTGTATTAACTTTCGAATTGTAAGGATTTGATATATGTTACCAGATAGGTCATAGGAAATCCGAATAATTGGATACCAATAGTTGGACAATGAATAGTGTGAATTATAGGCAACCATTAGGGTTTAATGTATTGTTTTGAACTACTTATAATAAGACCACTTAATTGCCGATTTGATATTTGAGTGAGTGGTGGAGATAGATTTTTGGTAGCTTGTAATCTCGATTGGCCTTGTATGCTTCAGGTTATTGTCAGATCCTCTTGTCTTTGGTTGCCTTATGGATCTATGTTTTTTTTTTTTTTTTTTTTTGTTATGCTATAGAGCTGCAAACTGTTTCACAAAGTAATATTTAAATAGATTTTTCAGTAGAGTTTTTGGAGAAGATATTTTTGGGTAAAACTGCTTTTGAGCTACTCTTCCAAAATCCTATATCTTTTGCTGGAACGCGTACAAAAGTTCACAACCAAAATAGACAACTATACAAACATGCATATTTCAAAAGCCTTGTGAAAAAATCTGTATTTAAAACACTGTCCAAGCATCTTTTGATGAATTTGGGTCCAGGCCGCACAGCCTTTCTTTATCCAATAAGCACAATGAGATTCTCATTTGTGAAGCAGCACAATGTTTTTAGGATCCATGTAATTTTTGGTTACTTTGGCACAACCACTTAATTGAAAGATAGTATTGTTCAATTGACTGTTTTTAATTGTTCATTTTCAAATGTTTCTTTTTGCACAATCTCACAGAAGATGAAATATATATTTTGGGTTAGCCCACAATGTTAAGTTTCTTCTTATGTGGTGGTGACGTATAGTTATTCTTTGTCCGCCTGTCCCATGAGTAAGAACTTGCTTTGGTCTTGCATGATTGAACTTTGTTAGAATGTTTTATGCAACTTATTGTAATACCAGGGGCCAGGTCGTGTGATAAATTGAACTAGGTGCATTACTGCATTCCGTCATATTGATGCAAGTATATGTTGTGAACCCAGCACATGTTTTGGTGCTACACCCATGCCTATTTTGATGTGATAAAAGATCAGTGAATCATCCTCCGTGTGAGGATCTTATTTGTTCATTATCCTTCTGGTCATGCCGTATCTTCTCTCTCGTTCTATTCTGAACTTGTTATCCTGGTGCTCTAAAGCTCCAAAAGGAGAGGGAGACACCTAAATAGAAAAGAAGAAGGACAAGAAGAGGGTAAAAGTAAGAAAAGAAAAGAGAAGAGAAGGCGGCAAAAAAGGAGAAGAGTAAACTTGGATTTGATAAGGCCACTCATGAGTCCAAAGGAAAGTACTTGTTTAAATGTCTAGAAGATGAAGCTGAGCAATTAGAGAGAAGCAACCTCACTGAGGAACATGGAAACGCCTTGTGCTCACTGACAGCACCCAGAATAGCACTAAAAGGAAGAGGCCTGCCTCACCTTCACATACTGGCATACAAGGCGCATGGTGAGTTATTTTTCTTTAATTATCATACTTGAATCATTTTGGTCTAATGTTGTTTCTGTCGCTTATTCAGTTTTTTTTGCTCGACAACAGGTAGCATTATCAGGATTAGATTGTCTAAAAAGGGCGTGCAAGGTGAGACATCAGCTTCCAAAGAGAAGCACTTGCCTAAGCTTGCTCAACAAGAAGCAGAAGTTACTGCCAGGACAATTGCCGAAAGAGCCAATCCTTTGTCCAATACTACAAACAACCAAAGTTGTCGTCCTTCTCTACCAATTGTAGTGCCAAGTGCATCTACCTCTGGGCGGATCAACAGTGTGACTGTGGACAGGGCAACTCCATCATGCTCCAAAGTGGAAGAGAACAGCGTAGAATTTCAGTACAAGACTTTGATAGAGAACTGGCGTCCACCAAGTCTGCAAAGTGATCATCTTGATGTTGATGATGATCAAGCGTGGCTATTCCAAGGAAAACCTAAGCAAAGGAGAGTGGAGGAAACAAATGTATGCAGCAATGACACAACTTGTGGAAGCTCTGCGTTGTGGCCACCGGCGCAATACCTTCAGGATGTTGATTTGTACGCATTGCCCTTCACAATTCCGTTTTGAACCATTGCAACTGTGTATAGTTGATTCTTTAGCTCTATATGCTGCCCAGGGAATTTTGTAGCTGTTATCCGGAAACAGGTGTAGTTTAACCTGGAGTTTAGTCACAATGACAAAAATATTCTTTTTATTTTTCAGTAGCGTGTTACATCACTTCCATGAATATCCATTGTGCTGCTTCAATCAGCAAGATTAATATAGAAGTATATAGAAGTAGATTTTCTTCTCTCATATCTTCCTTATTTAACTTAACAATTCCATTACAGTATAATTTCTATGCTAATTAATTTCATTGTGTTCTCCTTTTAGCATAATTTTAATGTCAACTTTAGCTTCTGCTCTATGATGTGGTTTTGCTTTTTCCATTTGATTGGCTGAATGATTGCGTCGCTTATCCACTAATATTGGTTTTAGAATCTGGGGAATGACGTACCAGTTTTCATATTTTTCCTTACTCATATCTTGGGTGTTGGGTAATTTCTCTACATTATGTCGTTTATTGTGTAATATATCAGTAACGCTGAATGTTATTTTTGTTTTTTCAAGTCAAGTGCATGAATACCTGAGATGCTTCCTATAGTTTTGCGTGCAGAGAGGTGATGCCATGATCATTAAATTTTGTACCACAGAATTTTGCGGATAAATAAGTTTTGGGTTGGTGATTAGAACGCTTCATCATGCATATGCGGATTTTGTCTTGGACTATTTGTTTAGGATTTCTCTTTCCCGCCCCAGCTCTATTAACTACATTTTTCATAACAAATGAAAGTCTAGACCAATCCTTTAGTTACAGTTCAAAGCTCTAGTTCTCAGGCCAACATTGATATAGGTCCTAAAATTACCAAGTACAAAATTAACAAAAGTAGATCAATTGTCCTAGCCTAGCGGCCAAACCTTATGATATAGGATAATGGGAAACATAGAGAAATGCTCAAATCACTTTCTTGCGCTATTTTTCAACTTAGCATATCACGATACTTGTTGCAAGTTGCATTGGTGAGATTTGCAATCATGCTTTAGTTCGGGCGTGACCACAATTGGTCAATTTGCTTCCATTAACCTTGTCTTAATCAAAGAGAATGCATCACTATAGTTGGTAAGCGTGAGTTACTAAAGTAGATGAAGATGAGAACATAACTTTATACATCATGCATTAGAATTTGAAAAGGGTAACTCTAAATATTATTAGATCCTTTATTTATATGTGATTACATCAAATAAAAAATGCAGCTCAACATGACCTTATTCAAGCAGGCAGCCGAATTAGACTTAACTCGACATTAAAGCAAGCAAACGATTCATGGCTGAAGTGATCAATCCCAAGGAGGTTTTAGCTAGGGGTGGCAATTGGCCTGTTGGGTCAAATCTGGATGGGAACGGGTAATTTCATCAGCAAAGTGGGCATTTCAAACAATGACCGACAAAATAATCCAAACAACTCACAACTTTGAAGAGTTGAGTTAACATACCCATTGGCCTATAATACTAATTAGTTTTAATTACAACTAATTATAATAGTACTAAATTCACTTCACTTCTTACTGCGATCCTGCAAGGACCCCGCTTTTAGACACACTGGAAATGCAACTTGAAGTTTGAACATAAAAAGGCACAATGGCGATAGCCACAAAATATAGATCTCTATCAATACAGCAACCAGGATGCAAGTGCCAAAGCAATCATTTGCCCTTTCGCAACAGCTCTTCCTTCTTCCTGCGCCTCTCAGCATAGAACTCATCCCTAGCCCTAGAGATAAGGATCAAAGCGAATTATAGAGTCAATACAAGTAGAATACTATGTTCATGTTAAAACAAGACCAACTCATCATCAGACCTGGAAAAGCAGGCAAAAACTAATAGTTTCCTAGCACAAAACCAGATCAGCTCTAGGAAGCACGACAACTAGACAGTTCACTCGAGTAGGCAACGATGTGAATATCGTTAGAACGAATAGGATAACCATTTCAAAACAACGACCCAACTCAAAAGATTAAAGGACTTTCTCTTTATAAATGAAAACATGCAAATGCTTTCCAAAATCGATTCCTTTTCCACCTAAGTTAAAAATAGAGATTTATAGTAGAGAGAGAAGCTCATTCTCATCTCTAGGAATTCACTTCCTCCCAGCCGAATTTGTTTGTATTTCCCTTCTTCAAGTGATTGAATAGAACATGCTTAGAAATACTTTTAGTGTGTTAGTCACAAAGCTTATAACACTAGTGTGAACTTTTATATGACTCCATATTGTGGTATCAATGGTTGGAGAGACGTAAGCATTTCATCAAGAAGATTTCCCTTTGGTTCTCAGCAACACTGAGCAGTGACAATGGCTGGCGGTAATATATTCAGGAAGTTGATTCAACGCCATGGTGTTCAAATTCCGGAAAAACTTAGGGAGACATCAGGCATGGTGGGAGTTTAAGGACAGAGAAGATATAACATTATACTCCCCATGATTTTCACAAAACTTGGGGTGGGAAGATTTAGCCAGCAAGATCCCACTGATTCCTCAAGAACAGCTAGGTCCCTCCCCTCAATTGAACATTTCAAAACATTTTATTATGCTGCTATGGTTAAAGAAAAGAAGGTTAAACCAGAGACACTCAGCAGTCAAAAGGTAAAGGGATAATCAAGATCTCTCACAATCCTCTTCTAAGATGAATGAATTCCTGAGCGACCACAAATCTCAGAACTTCAAAAGTTGGTTCAACCGAAATGGAAGGTCATTGCAGGTGGTCCAAATATTTGAAAGGAATGGCTAGAGGTTCCTTTTTGAGTTCCCCTCATGCAAAAGAAGCAGAAAGATTTTAAAGGTTCAATGTGTATGGAAGCATATCCACTCAAGCTTTGACTGGTGCATGGCCAGGGGCGGAGCTACAGCCTTCCAAGGGTGGTCAGATCAACACCCTTCGCCGGAAAATTATACCGTGTATATAGATTAAATCAGTGTTCAGGAAAGCGAGCGCTTCACCCCTTTAGCGAAGCGAGGACCCAGCGCTTCCAAAACCTGGAGCGACGGAGGTGAAGAAAAGCGGTCGCTTCCAAGGCAGAAGCGCCGAAGCGCTGCGATGCGAGGAGCGTTGTGAAGCATCGCTTTATTTTTTCTATGTTTTAAAAGGTCGGTTTTAAGGGAAAAAAAGAGTCCCGACTTAAGAAAACTCTTATTTCAGACCCAGAATTGTTCTACTTTTTTTCTACTTCTCCCGCAAGGGTTTCAGCTCTTCATAATTTCTCTTCTTTTTTTTTTCCTTCCTTCTTTCTTCTTTTTTCTGCTCTGTTTTGCTGTGTTTTCTTTCCCCTGTTATGTTGTTCACAGAGCATTTATATGTTAACAGTGACTATATGTTGATGAATTTTTCATAAAAGTAAAATTATATGTTGCTGCTACTCTCTTTTTTTTTTTTTTAACTTCTGCTAGTGTTCTGGGGAAAAAAAATGGAGCTGCCTTGCTGATTTTTTTCCTAAACCTTAACAGTGATTAAAAAATATCCCAATTTGACCCGACTTGGGAATATGGTATCACAAGAAAGATCGTGGAACCTCTATGGAACATAAATCTTTTTGCTTTTATTTGTAACTTAAATTAAACATTACTCCTTGTTTTCCAATTTCCGAGAAAGAGCATCTCGCCCAATCTACTCTTTATTCCTAGTCATGCTAAAAAAGCTTCGATACAAAACAACATACCTAGTGTAATCGCACAAGCTAAAAAAGCTTCAATGAATCTTATAAATAGATTTGTGTCGCTTTGTTTTAAAGGTTTCATTTATATGGTTTCATTTATATCATCTTTCCTCATATTAATCAACCATTGGGCTCTCTTAGGCATATTTAGATGTATAAAATGAACCATCTTGAAGTAATTATGCAGGGAATTGGTCATCAAACTCCTGGATCAGGCATGGCGAGAAGAGGTGCTGCTACCCGTGCTATGCAAGGATGGCATGAGCAACCTCTTCTTGGTTGTGGTGAGGTTGGGGAGCCAATTGTAAAGGTCTGCTGAAGTTATAGAACTTTAGAAACATTTATTGGCTGTGTTTACCTTTGACCACGTCTCTTGACATGTATTGGTAATTTTGTTATGAATCTCTTGATAGGACAAGAATGCTAACATTATGCCAAAGCGTGAGAAGAATCTCTCAAAAGCAGTTACCTTTACCTCAAGGAGAAAAAAGAGTCTCAAAAGGATTGGTAATGTTCTGTCTGGTTTCTTACCAACCTTCACCCTTCATATTTCTTTAGATATAACTTATTTCTTGTTATGATATCTCAATTTGAAGTATTATATTCAGCAAATCGCTGGCTGATAATGGCTATCAAGGGTATAATATTACTCGTATCTTACAGATACAGGGACTGAGACAGAGATGATGATATCTTTTTCTCTTGAGAAGTCACATAATCAATTGTACTTGCATTCAGGTTCTATAAAACACAAGAGATCAGACGAAGTGGAATGCCGTTTGAAAGTGGCAAGAACTGAAACATTGAAGCAGTTAAGTTGTCCTTTGTGTTGATCCTCTCATGCAACTTTTTTCTTAGACAAAATTAGTTCAATGTAACTACTCGAAGTTCACAATTTGCAATTTGCTATATGTTGGTTTCATCTCCATGCATGGCCTTTTATTATTTCTTACGTTGTATAAGTTTCAATTTTCAACTTTGTCCTTGCAGCATCCAGACGTGTCTGATCCCACATATTCCTTTTTCTGGCAAAATTAATTATCATAGGCTTCCGAGATTTGATCTTGTAGTTTGATATATTTATAAGAAGCCTTTACTCTGTTACCTTTCTCAAAAAATTTATTTATAAGAAGTTTGTAATATTATATTATATTGTTGACTGCAGTTATGTCATGGGTGACATACCTCTTTACCTAAGTTGTACAACCATTAGCTGTTCTAATTTAATCTTAAAGGATAGGCAAATTTTCTGCTTCAGCGGGTTAAGACAGATGAAAAAGGCGTCAGAACATGGTAAAATCATAGATGTACATAAGGAAGAGAACTGCCAAGATGGAGAAAATTAGAGAAAAATGTTGTCCTACCATCTCGAAGGAGTCACCCTCTTTAAATTTCTTGCGAGCACACTGTCTCTAGAGTTAGCAAAATTGTAAATGTATAATTCTTCATTGTATAACAGACACCTACTAATTTCCAGCATGTTTTCTGCCGACTCTAGCAAGGCATATATCTAACTTTTGCACCATGATGGCTCGGCCAAATTCTAGGTATTCCCAAAGAGCTACCATGTTAGTTAACAACTTGAAGCTTTCTCCAAAAGTTACGAGTTTTTAGTTAACCATTAGACTCTAGCAACTTTGTTGGTGGGGACTTGCTTAAGAAAATGCTTAAAGTTGGTCCATTAATCTATGGAACTGCGAAACTGTCCCTTCATTGACTTTCACACCCTAATAAGAGCATATCCTCTTTTTTCTCTTTATGGGCAGAGATGTTATCCATCGATCGAGTTGAATTAGCTGACTGTTGATATGGCTTAGTTTATTTTTGAGAAAAGGAAAAGCACTAACGGAAGGTGCCTTGGTTTGTGGTTTTAGGATTGACTTCATTTATTGAGGTTTGGATTCCATTTTTGTGATTCCTATTTCGAAAAAACGAGGTTCTATTTGTGAATGTGCCCTAATTTTTTGAACGTGGTCCCAATATTTTGTTGTTGTCTCCAAAAAGTTATGGAGAAGTGGGACTTTATTACTATTTTTTTGTAGTCATACTTTATTCAATGTGGTCCCAACTCATACTTTCATCTCAAAATATTTGTCACTTTTTCATTTACACGCCCATTAAGAAAGATTTATAAGATTAGTATTTTAACTATTTTACCCTTAACATATTTCATCATATAATCTCTCCTCAATAAATGTTTACTTTATTAATGATGAGAACCTCTTAAATGTTGCTAACTAATACAAGGGTAAAAAGGGAAGAAGCTACTTAATTTTGTCTTGGTTACATAAAACGACAAATATTTTGAGACGGAGTGAGTATTTTTTTGTTGGGATCCATTCTTTAGTCATTATAATAATACTAGGTGCAGCAGAAAACTTGCTGTTTGCTTTTGAGTTTTTTCCTTTTTATTTGTTTTTTCATTCTTCTTATGTGGAAACCGTTGATGTATTTACTTTCTTTTGAATAATAGTTTTTAATTTGAGAATATATTTACTTGGACAGGCTCAATATGTGGCAACAAATTAAGTTACAAGTTGCTGCTAAAAGACTGTCAAGTATTTTTGTCTATTCGTTCATTTATAACAAGCGTTCTGGTGTGGGTGGCAGTTTTGGGGGTAGTTGGTTTGCAGTTTGTGCATGGTATATGACTCGACGACAACTCTCTTGTCATTTCATCTAACCTCGCCCTTACGAACAAAAGTTTGAAAAGTAAGTTTATGTAATTTCTTAGTTTGATAGCTAAATTTATTTTTGCCGATACTAAAATTGAATTACGTTTGTTTCGAGGCTTGACAAAATGAGTAAAAAAGGCGACGGTCGATTGTGGATCTATCAAAGCGGTAAGATATTTAAATTTCTTGAATATCATGTAGTTTAAAAATTTACCAACTAATGAAAGCTTCGTATTTCCTATTAGGCGATGCTCGTCCAACCGGGTAGAAACACGGGCTCTAGGGAAGTTCAAAAGTCCGAGGTATGTTTGTTGTTGTATTGTCTGAGCATTTTTAATTTTGAACTAACGAGCTCAAAATTAAATAATGGTTTTAAATAGTAGTTTGTTTGAACAAAGAATAAAGAAGCTCCTAAAAATTACGCATCCTTGGGCTCGTTGTGGAGCTTCATTTTTTATCCAAATTCTTAGTTGGCGATGTGTTCCTGTCTTCTGAGGTTGTAATCTATTTGTGGATGCATGAAGTTGGCGAATCCTTCTTATTTTTAGTTGAAATTTTTTAACGATGTTATTTCCCGGTCCCCAACTCTTGATAAAGAAGGGTGTTTACTGTAGGTTAAAGTCTAATTTTGATAATCCTTTGAAGACTAAATCATGGTGGAACTGTTTAAGAGTATTCATTCAACGGACCACAATTGATTTGGTCTTGTGTGTGGTTTGATTGATGTGTTCTTTTAATGGCATTTCTAATCACACTACACAGAGTTATACAAGACGGAAAAGGGAGACCATGTCTTGTATTCCTAATTATGAAATACACTTCTAGTAAGGATTTTCGAAAGAAGGGGAGTGGCGGGGAAGGAAGCCATGTGCGTGTTTCTAATTAAGGAAAGATGTACTTATTAAAGTATAAAGATTTGCCGAATTGTAAGTGTAAATGAATTATATCTTTGCTTCATGTACAATAGACCCTTGTGGTCCGGCCCTTTTCCGGACCTCGCGCAGAGCGGGAGCTTAGTGCACCGGGCTGCCCTTTTGCCCTTTTCTTCATGTAATTAAAGGTTCATTTACTTTTTACATCGTCAAATCATAACTTACTAGTAATATATTCTTTGCGATGGTGCAACTCTTATATACGAATTGATTAGTCATGATGGTCTACTTTAATGTTATCACAGTAGAACTTTAAATTACGTCCTTCGTGCATAGTGCATTGTGTTTGACTGTCATTGTGTTTCCTTCGTGCATCGTGCATTGTGTCTGACAGTCTCGTGTTAACTTCACCTTGTTCATTTAAGATGGATATATATAAATCTTTTACACACACATTGAGTTCGGGATGAAATTCCAATTTCGAGTTAAGTTGGATCATTCAAGACCACCGAGCAAGCCTAAGCAACGGTTTGTTGCGGCAATTTTTGAAAAGAGCAAGAATTTACGTGCCTCCGGTATCCCCAAGAAAGAGATGATGGCTATAATGGTGATAAAGGCTATCAAGGGTATAATATTACTCGTATCTTACGGATACGGGGGCGGGACGAGAGATGATGATATCTTTTTCTCTTGAGAAGTCACATAATCAATTGTACTTGCATTCGAGGTTCTATAAAACACAAGAGATCGGACGAAGTGGAATGCGGTTTGAAAGTGGCAAGAAGCGAAACATTGAAGCGATTAAGTTGTCCTTTGTGTTGATCCTCTCATGCAACTTTTTTCTTAGACAAAATTAGTTCAATGTAACTACTCGAAGTTCACAATTTGCAATTTGCTATATGTTGGTTTCATCTCCATGCATGGCCTTTTATTATTTCTTACGTTGTAAAAGTTTCAATTTTCAACTTTGTCCTTGCGGCAGCGTCCGGCGTGTACGATCCCACATATTCCTTTTTGGCAAAATTAATTATCATAGGCTTCCGAGATTTGATCTTGTAGTTTGATATATTTATAAGAAGCCTTTACTCTGTTACCTTTCTCAAAAAATTTATTTATAAGAAGTTTGTAATATTATATTATATTATATTGTTGACTTATAGGTTATGTCATGGGTGACATACCTCTTTACCTAAGTTGTACAACTATTAGCTGTTCTAATTTAATCTTAAAGGATAGGCAAATTTTACCTTCGGCGGGGTTAAGACAGATGAAAAAGGCGTCGAACATGGTAAGATCATAGATGTACATAAGGAAGAGAGCGCAAGATGGAGAAAATTAGAGAAAAATGTTGTCCTACCATCTCGAAGGTCACCCTCTTTAAATTTCTTGCGAGCACTGCTTGTCTCTAGAGTTAGCAAAATTGTAAATGTATAATTCTTCATTGTATAACGGACACCTACTAATTTCCGGCATGTTTTAACAGACTCTAGCGATTGGTGCATATCTAACTTTTGCACCATGATGGCTCGGCCAAATTCTAGGTATTCCCAAAGCTACCATGTTAGTTAACAACTTGAAGCTTTCTCCAAAAGTTACGAGTTTTTAGTTAACCATTAGACTCTAGCAACTTTGTTGGTAGGACTTGCTTAAGAAAATGCTTAAAGTTGGTCCATTAATCTATGGAACTAACTCGTCCCTTCGTTGACTTTCACACCCTAATAAGAGCATATCCTCTTTTTCTCTTTATGCGGAGATGTTATCCATCGATCGAGTTGAATTAGCTGACTGTTGATATGGCTTAGTTTATTTTTGAGAAAAGGAAAAGCACTAACGGAAGGTGCCTTGGTTTGTGGTTTTAGGATTGACTTCATTTATTGAGGTTTGGATTCCATTTTTGTGATTCCTATTTCAGAAAAACAGGTTCTATTTGTGAATGTGCCTAATTTTTTGAACGTGGTCCCAATATTTTGTTGTTGTCTCAAAAAGTTATGGAGAAGTGGGACTTTATTACTATTTTTTTGTAGTCATACTTTATTCAATGTGGTCCCAACTCATCTTTCACTTTGTCTCGAAAAATATTTGTGTTTTTTTTTCATTTTACACGCCCATTAAGAAAGCATTTATAAGATTAGTATTTTAACTATTTTACCCTTAACATATTTCATCATATAATCTCTCCTCGATAAATGTTTACTTTATTAATGATGAGAACCTCTTAAATGTTGCTAACTAATACAAGGGTAAAAAGGGAAGAAGCTACTTAATTTTGTCTTGGTTACATAAAACGACAAATATTTTGAGACGGAGTGAGTATTTTTTTGTTGGGATCCATTCTTTAGTCATTATAATAATACTAGGTGCGAAGCTGAGAAAACTTCTTGTTTGCTTTTGAGTTTTTTCCTTTTTATTTGTTTTTTCATTCTTCTTATGTGGAAACCGTTGATGTATTTACTTTCTTTTGAATAATAGTTTTTAATTTGAGAATATATTTACTTGGACAGGCTCAATATGTGGCAACAAATTAAGTTACAAGTTGCTGCTAAAAGACTGTCAAGTATTTTTGTCTATTCGTTCATTTATAACAAGCGTTACGGTTGTGGGTGGCGATTTTGGGGGTAGTTGGTTTGCGGTTTGTGCATGGTATATGACTCGACGACAACTCTCTGTCATTTCATCTAACCTCGCCACTTACGAACAAAAGTTTGAAAAGTAAGTTTATGTAATTTCTTAGTTTGATAGCTAAATTTATTTTTTGCCGATACTAAAATTGAATTACGTTTGTTTCAGGCTTGACAAAATGAGTAAAAAAGGCGACGGTCGATTGTGGATCTATCAAAGCGGTAAGATATTTAAATTTCTTGAATATCATGTAGTTTAAAAAAATTTACCAACTAATGAAAGCTGTATTTCCTATTAGGCGATGCTCGTCAATAGGGTAGAAACACGGGCTTCAGGGAAGTTCAAAAGTCCGAGGTATGTTTGTTGTTGTATTGTCTGAGCATTTTTAATTTTGAACTAACGAGCTCAAAATTAAATAATGGTTTTAAATAGTAGTTTGTTTGAACAAAGAATAAAGCTCCTAAAAATTACGCATCCTTAGGCTCATTATGGAGCTTCATTTTTTATCCAAATTCTTAGTTGGCGATGTGTTCCTGTCTTCTGAGGTTGTAATCTATTTGTGGATGCATGAAGTTGGCGAATCCTTCTTATTTTTAGTTGAAATTTTTTAACGATGTTATTTCCGGTCCCAAACTCTTGATAAGAAGGGTGTTTACTGTAGGTTAAAGTCTAATTTTGATAATCCTTTGAAGACTAAATCATGGTGGAAGCTTTTAAGAGTATTCATTCAACGGACCACAATTGATTTGGTCTTGTGTGTGGTTTGATTGATGTGTTCTTTTAATGGCATTTCTAATCACACTACACCTGGAGTTATACAAGAAGACAGAAAAGGGGAGACCATGTACTGTATTCCTAATTATGAAATACAACCTTAGTAAGGATTTTTTTGCGAAAGAAGGGGAGTGGCGGGGAAGGAAGCCATGTGCGTGTTTCTAATTAAGGAAAGATGTACTTATTAAAGTATAAAGATTTGCTTAGAATTGTAAGTGTAAATGAATTATATCTTTGCTTCGTGTACAATAGACCCTTGTGGTCCCGCCACTTTTCCGGACCTCGCGCGAGCGGGAGCTTAGTGCACCTGGGCGCCCTTTTGCCTTTTCTTCATGTAATTAAAGGTTCATTTACTTTTTTACATCGTCAAATCATAACTTACTAGTAATATATTACTGCAGTAGGTGCAACTCTTATATCTGAATTGATTAGTCATGATGGTCTACTTTAATGTTATCACAGTAGAACTTTAAATTACGTCCTTCGTGCATAGTGCATTGTGTTTGACTGTCATTGTGTTTCCTTCGTGCATCGTGCATTGTGTACGACGATGCTCGTGTTAACTTCCTGCTTGTTCATTTAAGATGGATATATATAAATCTTTTACACACACATTGAGTTCGGGATGAAATTCCAATTTCAGGTTAAGTTGGATCATTCAAGACCACTGAGCAAGCCTAAGCACTGGTTTGTTGCAGCAATTTTGAAAAGAGCAAGAATTTACGTGCCTCCAGTATCCCCTAAGAAAGAGATGATGGCTATAATGGCTGATAAAGGCTATCAAGGGTATAATATTACTCGTATCTTACGGATACGGGGTAACGAGAGAGATGATGATATCTTTTTCTCTTGAGAAGTCACATAATCAATTGTACTTGCATTCGGGTTCTATAAAACACAAGAGATCGGACGAAGTGGAATGCGTTTGAAAGTGGCAAGAGCGAAACATTGAAGCGATTAAGTTGTCCTTTGTGTTGATCCTCTCATGCAACTTTTTTCTTAGACAAAATTAGTTCAATGTAACTACTCGAAGTTCACAATTTGCAATTTGCTATATGTTGGTTTCATCTCCGTACATGGCCTTTTATTATTTCTTACGTTGTAAAAGTTTCAATTTTCAACTTTGTCCTTGCGACATCCGGACGTGTCGATCCCACATATTCCTTTTTGGCAAAATTAATTATCATAGGCTTGAGATTTGATCTTGTAGTTTGATATATTTATAAGAAGCCTTTACTCTGTTACCTTTCTCAAAAAAATTTATTTATAAGAAGTTTGTAATATTATATTATATTATATTGTTGGTGTTGCGGTTATGTCATGGGTGACATACCTCTTTACCTAAGTTGTACAACTATTGGGCATTCTAATTTAATCTTAAAGGATAGGCAAATTTTACGCGCCGGCGGGTTAAGACGGATGAAAAAGGCGTCGGAACATGGTAAGATCATAGATGTACATAAGGAAAGCGCCAAGATGGAGAAAATTAGAGAAAAATGTTGTCTGCCATCTCGAAGGAGTCACCCTCTTTAAATTTCTTGCGAGCACAAGAGTTAGCAAAATTGTAAATGTATAATTCTTCATTGTATAACAGAGACACCTACTAATTTCCGCATGTTTTATGGAAGCGATGGTGCATATCTAACTTTTGCACCATGATGGCTCGACCAAATTCTAGGTATTCCCCAAGCTACCATGTTAGTTAACAACTTGAAGCTTTCTCCAAAAGTTAAAGTTTTTAGTTAACCATTAGACTCTAGCAACTTTGTTGGCGGGACTTGTTAAGAAAATGCTTAAAGTTGGTCCATTAATCTATGGAGCTATGAGCATTGTATTGACTTTCACGCCCTAATAAGAGCATATCCTCTTTTTTCTCTTTATGGGCGAGAGATGTTATCCATCGATCGAGTTGAATTAGGCGGCTGTTGATATGGCTTAGTTTATTTTGAGAAAAGGAAAAGCACTAACGGAAGGTGCCTTGGTTTGTGGTTTTAGGATTGACTTCATTTATTGAGGTTTGGATTCCATTTTGTGATTCCTATTTCAGAAAAACAGGTTCTATTTGTGAATGTGCCCTAATTTTTTGAACGTGGTCCCAATATTTTGTTGTTGTCTCCAAAAGTTATGGAGAAGTGGGACTTTATTACTATTTTTTTGTAGTCATACTTTATTCAATGTGGTCCCGACTCGTACTCACTACTGTCTCGAAATATTTGTCACTTTTTCATTTACTGCGCCGTTAAGAAAAGCATTTATAAGATTAGTATTTTAACTATTTTACCCTTAACATATTTCATCATATAATCTCTCCTCAATAAATGTTTACTTTATTAATGATGAGAACCTCTTAAATGTTGCTAACTAATACAAGGGTAAAAAGGGAAGAAGCTACTTAATTTTGTCTTGGTTACATAAAACGACAAATATTTTGAGACGGAGTGAGTATTTTTTTGTTGGGATCCATTCTTTAGTCATTATAATAATACTAGGTGCGTGAAAAACTTCTTTTTTTTGCTTTTGAGTTTTTTCCTTTTTATTTGTTTTTTCATTCTTCTTATGTGGAAACCGTTGATGTATTTACTTTCTTTTGAATAATAGTTTTTAATTTGAGAATATATTTACTTGGACAGGCTCAATATGTGGCAACAAATTAAGTTACAAGTTGCTGCTAAAAGACTGTCAAGTATTTTTGTCTATTCGTTCATTTATAACAAGCGTTCTGGTGTGGGTGGCAGTTTTGGGGGTAGTTGGTTTGCAGTTTGTGCATGGTATATGACTCGACGACAACTCTCTGTCATTTCATCTAACCTCGCCCTTACAGAACAAAAGTTTGAAAAGTAAGTTTATGTAATTTCTTAGTTTGATAGCTAAATTTATTTTAGATACTAAAATTGAATTACGTTTGTTTCGGGCTTGACAAAATGAGTAAAAAAGGCGACGGTCGATTGTGGATCTATCAAAGCGGTAAGATATTTAAATTTCTTGAATATCATGTAGTTTAAAAATTTACCAACTAATGTTGTATTTCCTATTAGGCGATGCTCGTCAATAGGGTAGAAACACGGGCTAAAGGGGAAGTTGGAAGTTCAAGGTATGTTTGTTGTTGTATTGTACGAGCATTTTAATTTTGAACTAACGAGCTCAAAATTAAATAATGGTTTTAAATAGTAGTTTGTTTGAACAAAGAATAAAGAAGCTCTAAAAATTACGCATCCTTAGGCTCGTTATGGAGCTTCATTTTTTATCCAAATTCTTAGTTGGCGATGTGTTCACAAATGTTTCCAGGTTGTAATCTATTTGTGGATGCATGAAGTTGGCGAATCCTTCTTATTTTTAGTTGAAATTTTTAACGATGTTATTTCCGGTCTGACTCTTGATAAAGAAGAATGTTCTGTAGGTTAAAGTCTAATTTTGATAATCCTTTGAAGACTAAATCATGGTGGAACTGTTTAAGAGTATTCATTCAACGGACCACAATTGATTTGGTCTTGTGTGTGGTTTGATTGATGTGTTCTTTTAATGGCATTTCTAATCACACTACACCTGGAGTTATACAAGAAGACAGAAAAGGGGAGACCATGTACTGTATTCCTAATTATGAAATACACTTCTAGTAAGGATTTTCTGAAAGAAGGGGAGTGGCAGGAAGGAAGCCATGTGCGTGTTTCTAATTAAGGAAAGATGTACTTATTAAAGTATAAAGATTTGCCGAATTGTAAGTGTAAATGAATTATATCTTTGCTTCATGTACAATAGACCCTTGTGGTCCGGCCCTTCCCCGGACCTCGCGCAGAACGGGAGCTTAGTGCACCGGGCTGCCCTTTTGCCCTTTTCTTCATGTAATTAAAGGTTCATTTACTTTTTACATCGTCAAATCATAACTTACTAGTAATATATTCTTATAGCGTAGAGGGTGCAACTCTTATATACGAATTGATTAGTCATGATGGTCTACTTTAATGTTATCACGGTAGAACTTTAAATTACGTCCTTCGTGCATAGTGCATTGTGTTTGGTTGTCGTTGTGTTTCCTTCGTGCATCGTGCATTGTGTCATCTCGTGTTAACTTCTGCTTGTTCATTTAAGATGGATATATATAAATCTTTTACACACACATTGAGTTCGGGATGAAATTCCAATTTCGAAGTTAAGTTGGATCATTCAAGACCAGCGAGCAAGCTAATAATGGTTTGTTGCAGCAATTTTGAAAAGAGCAAGAATTTACGTGCCTCCAGTATCCCCTAAGAAAGAGATGATGGCTATAATGGCTGATAAAGGCTATCAAGGGTATAATATTACTCGTATCTTACAGATACAGGGACTGAGACAGAGATGATGATATCTTTTTCTCTTGAGAAGTCACATAATCAATTGTACTTGCATTCAGGTTCTATAAAACACAAGAGATCGGACGAAGTGGAATGCCGTTTGAAAGTGGCAAGAACTGAAACATTGAGTTAAGTTGTCCTTTGTGTTGATCTCTCATGCAACTTTTTTTCTTAGACAAAATTAGTTCAATGTAACTACTCGAAGTTCACAATTTGCAATTTGCTATATGTTGGTTTCATCTCCGTACATGGCCTTTTATTATTTCTTACGTTGTAAAAGTTTCAATTTTCAGCTTTGTCCTTGCGACATCCGGACGTGTACGATCCTACATATTCCTTTTTCAAAATTAATTATCATAGGCTTCGAGATTTGATCTTGTAGTTTGATATATTTATAAGAAGCCTTTACTAAGACCTTTCTCAAAAATTTATTTATAAGAAGTTTGTAATATTATATTATATTATATTGTTGGCTCATGTCATGGGTGACATACTCCTAAGTTGTACAACTATTAATTTTTCTAATTTAATCTTAAAGGATAGGCAAATTTTTACACCAAAAGACAGATGAAAAAGGCGTCACATGGTAAGATCATAGATGTGTACATAAGGAAGAGAAGCTGGAGAAAATTAGAGAAAATGTTGTCCTACCATCTAAAGGAGTCACCCTCTTTAAATTTCTTGCGAGCACATTTGTCTCTAGAGTTAGCAAAATTGTAAATGTATAATTCTTCATTGTATAATGAGACCTACTAATTTCCGGCATGTTTTCTCGCCGACTCTACGATTGGTGCATATCTAACTTTTGCACCACTGGCTCGGCCAAATTCTAGGTATTCCCAGGCTACCATGTTAGTTAACAACTTGAAGCTTTCTCCAAAAGTTCGAGTTTTTAGTTAACCATTAGACTCAACAACCCATTCAACTTCTTAAGAAAATGCTTAAAGTTGGTCCATTAATCTATGGACCCTAATCCCTTCATTGACTTTCACACCCTAATAAGAGCATATCCTCTTTTTTTTCTTTTATGGGCGAGAGATGTTATCCATCGATCGAGTTGAATTAAGTTCATATGGCTTAGTTTATTTTTGAGAAAAGGAAAAGCACTAACGGAAGGTGCCTTGGTTTGTGGTTTTAGGATTGACTTCATTTATTGAGGTTTGGATTCCATTTTTGTGATTCCTATTTCAGAAAAACAGGTTCTATTTGTGAATGTGCCCTAATTTTTTGAACGTGGTCCCAATATTTTGTTGTTGTCTCCAAAAAGTTATGGAGAAGTGGGACTTTATTACTATTTTTTTGTAGTCATACTTTATTCAATGTGGTCCCAACTCATACTCCCTCTGTCTCAAAATATTTGTCACTTTTTCATTTACACGCCCATTAAGAAAGCATTTATAAGATTAGTATTTTAACTATTTTACCCTTAACATATTTCATCATATAATCTCTCCTCAATAAATGTTTACTTTATTAATGATGAGAACCTCTTAAATGTTGCTAACTAATACAAGGGTAAAAAAGGGAAGAAGCTACTTAATTTTGTCTTGGTTACATAAAACGACAAATATTTTGAGACGGAGTGAGTATTTTTTTGTTGGGATCCATTCTTTAGTCATTATAATAATACTAGGTGCGCGGAAAACTTCTTTGTTTGCTTTTGAGTTTTTTTTCCTTTTTATTTGTTTTTCATTCTTCTTATGTGGAAACCGTTGATGTATTTACTTTCTTTTGAATAATAGTTTTTAATTTGAGAATATATTTACTTGGACGGGCTCAATATGTGGCAACAAATTAAGTTACAAGTTAACTAAAAGAGGCACAAGTATTTTTGTCTATTCGTTCATTTATATGAAGCGTTCATGTGGGTGGCAGTTTTGGGGGTAGTTGGTTTGCGGTTTGTGCATGGTATATGACTCGACGACAACTCTCTTGTCATTTCATCTAACCTCGCCCTTACGGAACAAAAGTTTGAAAATAAGTTTATGTAATTTCTTAGTTTGATAGCTAAATTTATTTTGCCGATACTAAAATTGAATTACGTTTGTTTCGGGCTTGACAAAATGAGTAAAAAGGCGATATCGATTGTGGATCTATCAAAGCGGTAAGATATTTAAATTTCTTGAATATCATGTAGTTTAAAAATTTACCAACTAATGAAGCCTCGATGCTCGTCAATGCCGGGTAGAAACACGGGCTCTAGGGAAGTTCAAAAGTCCGAGGTATGTTTGTTGTTGTATTGTACGAGCATTTTTAATTTTGAACTAACGAGCTCAAAATTAAATAATGGTTTTAAATAGTAATTTGTTTGAACAAAGAATAAAGAAGCTCCTAAAAATTACGCATCCTTAGGCTCGTTATGGAGCTTTTTTATCCAAATTCTTAGTTGGCGATGTGTTCTGTCTTCGAGGTTGTAATCTATTTGTGGATGCATGAAGTTGGCGAATCCTTCTTATTTTTAGTTGAAATTTTTTAACGATGTTATTTCCGGTCTCTCTTGATAAAGAAGGGTGTTTCGTAGGTTAAAGTCTAATTTTGATAATCCTTTGAAGACTAAATCATGGTGGATATATTCATTCAACGGACCACAATTGATTTGGTCTTGTGTGTGTTTGATTGATGTGTTCTTTTAATGGCATTTCTAATCACACTACACACATACAAGAAGACGGAAAAGGGGAGACCATGTCTTGTATTCCTAATTATGAAATACACTTAGTAAGGATTTTACGAAAGAAGGGGGAGTGGCGGGGAAGGAAGCCATGTGCGTGTTTCTAATTAAGGAAAGATGTACTTATTAAAGTATAAAGATTTGCCGAATTGTAAGTGTAAATGAATTATATCTTTGCTTCATGTACAATAGACCATGGTCCCTTTCCGGACCTCGCGCAGAGCGGGAGCTTAGTGCACCGGGCTGCCCTTTTGCCCTTTTCTTCATGTAATTAAAGGTTCATTTACTTTTTACATCGTCAAATCATAACTTACTAGTAATATATTGCTGCAGTAGGTGCAACTCTTATATCTGAATTGATTAGTCATGATGGTCTACTTTAATGTTATCACAGTAGAACTTTAAATTACGTCCTTCGTGCATAGTGCATTGTGTTTGACTGTCATTGTGTTTCCTTCGTGCATCGTGCATTGTGTCTGACAGTCTCGTGTTAACTTCCTGCTTGTTCATTTAAGATGGATATATATAAATCTTTTACACACACATTGAGTTCGGGATGAAATTCCAATTTCAGGTTAAGTTGGATCATTCAAGACCACTGAGCAAGCCTAACTTTTTGTTGCAGCAATTTTGAAAAGAGCAAGAATTTACGTGCCTCCATTATCCCTAAGAAAGAGATGATGTGCTATAATGAGTGATAAAGGCTATCAAGGGTATAATATTACTCGTATCTTACGGATACGAGGGACCGAGACGAGAGATGATGATATCTTTTTCTCTTGAGAAGTCACATAATCAATTGTACTTGCATTCGGGTTCTATAAAACACAAGAGATCGGACGAAGTGGAATGCGTTTGAAAGTGGCAAAGAATCGAAACATTGAAGCGATTAAGTTGTCCTTTGTGTTGATCCTCTCATGCAACTTTTTCTTAGACAAAATTAGTTCAATGTAACTACTCGAAGTTCACAATTTGCAATTTGCTATATGTTGGTTTCATCTCCATGCATGGCCTTTTATTATTTCTTACGTTGTAAAAGTTTCAATTTTCAACTTTGTCCTTGCAGCATCCAGACGTGTCTGATCCCACATATTCCTTTTTCTGGCAAAATTAATTATCATAGGCTTCCGAGATTTGATCTTGTAGTTTGATATATTTATAAGAAGCCTTTACTCGTTACCTTTCTCAAAAAAATTTATTTATAAGAAGTTTGTAATATTATATTATATTATATTGTTATTAGCTTATGTCATGGGTGACATACCTCTTTACCTAAGTTGTACAACTATTAGTACGTTCTAATTTAATCTTAAAGGATAGGCAAATTTTTACGCCTACGGTTAAGACAGATGAAAAAGGCGTCGAACATGGTAAGATCATAGATGTACATAAGGAAGAGAACTCAAGAAGATGGAGAAAATTAGAGAAAAATGTTGTCCTACCATCTCGAAGGAGTCACCCTCTTTAAATTTCTTGCGAGCACACTGTCTCTAGAGTTAGCAAAATTGTAAATGTATAATTCTTCATTGTATAACAGACACCTACTAATTTCCAGCATGTTTTCTGCCGACTCTAGCAGTGGTGCATATCTAACTTTTGCACCATGATGGCTCAGCCAAATTCTAGGTATTCCCCCAAGAGCTACCATGTTAGTTAACAACTTGAAGCTTTCTCCAAAAGTTCTGAGTTTTTAGTTAACCATTAGACTCTAGCAACCTGTTGGCTGGGACTTGCTTAAGAAAATGCTTAAAGTTGGTCCATTAATCTATGGAACTGCGAAACTGTCCCTTCATTGACTTTCACACCCTAATAAGAGCATATCCTCTTTTTTCTCTTTATGGGCAGAGATGTTATCCATCGATCGAGTTGAATTAGCTGACTGTTGATATGGCTTAGTTTATTTTTGAGAAAAGGAAAAGCACTAACGGAAGGTGCCTTGGTTTGTGGTTTTAGGATTGACTTCATTTATTGAGGTTTGGATTCCATTTTGTGATTCCTATTTCGGAAAAAAACGAGTTCTATTTGTGAATGTGCCCTAATTTTTTGAACGTGGTCCCAATATTTTGTTGTTGTCTCCAAAAGTTATGGAGAAGTGGGACTTTATTACTATTTTTTTGTAGTCATACTTTATTCAATGTGGTCCCAACTCATACTCCTTAAGTCTCAAAATATTTGTCACTTTTTCATTTACACGCCCATTAAGAAAGCATTTATAAGATTAGTATTTTAACTATTTTACCATTAACATATTTCATCATATAATCTCTCCTCAATAAATGTTTACTTTATTAATGATGAGAACCTCTTAAATGTTGCTAACTAATACAAGGGTAAAAAGGGAAGAAGCTACTTAATTTTGTCTTGGTTACATAAAACGACAAATATTTTGAGACGGAGTGAGTATTTTTTTGTTGGGATCCATTCTTTAGTCATTATAATAATACTAGGTGCGGCGAGAAAAACTTGCTGTTTTGCTTTTGAGTTTTTTCCTTTTTATTTGTTTTTTCATTCTTCTTATGTGGAAACCGTTGATGTATTTACTTTCTTTTGAATAATAGTTTTTAATTTGAGAATATATTTACTTGGACGGCTCAATATGTGGCAACAAATTAAGTTACAAGTTGTTTTGCTAAAAGATCGTCAAGTATTTTTGTCTATTCGTTCATTTATAACAAGCGTTAAATGTGGGTGGCGAGTTTGGGGGTAGTTGGTTTACGGTTTGTGCATGGTATATGATATGACTCGACGACAACTCTCTGTCATTTCATCTAACCTCGCCCTTACAGAACAAAAGTTTGAAAAGTAAGTTTATGTAATTTCTTAGTTTGATAGCTAAATTTATTTTTGCCGATACTAAAATTGAATTACGTTTGTTTCAGGCTTGACAAAATGAGTAAAAAGGCGACGGTCGATTGTGGATCTATCAAAGCGGTAAGATATTTAAATTTCTTGAATATCATGTAGTTTAAAAATTTACCAACTAATGAAACTGTATTTCCTATTAGGCGATGCTCGTCCAACCGGGTAGAAACACGGGCTCTAGGGAAGTTCAAAAGTCCGAGGTATGTTTGTTGTTGTATTGTCTGAGCATTTTTAATTTTGAACTAACGAGCTCAAAATTAAATAATGGTTTTAAATAGTAGTTTGTTTGAACAAAGAATAAAGAAGCTCCTAAAAATTACGCATCCTTAGGCTCATTATGGAGCTTCATTTTTTATCCAAATTCTTAGTTGGCGATGTGTTCCTGTCTTCTGAGGTTGTAATCTATTTGTGGATGCATGAAGTTGGCGAATCCTTCTTATTTTTAGTTGAAATTTTTTAACGATGTTATTTCCGGTCCCCCAACTCTTGATAAAGAAGGGTGTTTACTGTAGGTTAAAGTCTAATTTTGATAATCCTTTGAAGACTAAATCATGGTGGAACTGTTTAAGAGTATTCATTCAACGGACCACAATTGATTTGGTCTTGTGTGTGGTTTGATTGATGTGTTCTTTTAATGGCATTTCTAATCACACTACACCTGGAGTTATACAAGAAGACAGAAAAGGGGAGACCATGTACTGTATTCCTAATTATGAAATACACTTCTAGTAAGGATTTTTACGAAAGAAGGGAGTGGCGGAAGGAAGCCATGTGCGTGTTTCTAATTAAGGAAAGATGTACTTATTAAAGTATAAAGATTTGCCGAATTGTAAGTGTAAATGAATTATATCTTTGCTTCATGTACAATAGACCCTTGTGGTCCGGCCCTTTTCCGGACCTCGCGCAGAGCGGGAGCTTAGTGCACCGGGCTGCCCTTTTGCCCTTTTCTTCATGTAATTAAAGGTTCATTTACTTTTTACATCGTCAAATCATAACTTACTAGTAATATATTCTTTAAAGATGGGTGCAACTCTTATATACGAATTGATTAGTCATGATGGTCTACTTTAATGTTATCACGGTAGAACTTTAAATTACGTCCTTCGTGCATAGTGCATTGTGTTTGGTTTGTCATTGTGTTTCCTTCGTGCATCGTGCATTGTGTACGACGGAGTCTCGTGTTAACTTCTCGCTTGTTCATTTAAGATGGATATATATAAATCTTTTACACACGCGTTGAGTTCGGGATGAAATTCCAATTTCGGGTTAAGTTGGATCATTCAAGACACATCGAGCAAGCCTAAACCGGTTTGTTGCGGCAATTTTGAAAAGAGCAAGAATTTACGTGCCTCCAGTATCCCCTAAGAAAGAGATGATGGCTATAATGGCTGATAAAGGCTATCAAGGGTATAATATTGTCACACCCCGACTTTACTCGGGTGTGATGGGCACCCGACCCCATGTTTGGGCAAACCCGCTAACTCTTATTACATTTCAAAACTCTTCAAAAATTTGTACGTCGACAAACAATAGAAGTCGTAGTTAAAACTCCGGATTTTTTTTTTTGAAACATAATACAACAAGACGCGTTGGGCTGATCATTGACATACTACACTCGTGACTCGTCTGCAATAACATCAATCCAAAAATCCTAGCGTACGGGCTCGACTCGGCGGCACTCCAAGAACAAGTGGGGCACTTTGGAATGTCTTCTATAATATCTTGAAACCATCGTACTGCGCGGCTAAAACGCGGCCCCCGAAGAAAGAGGGGTCGCATATGTAAGGCATGAATAGTAACATAGTATGAAAAGTAGAGCATGTCATGTAAAAGAGAGTGTCCTGTACATATGGAATATGTCATGTGTAAAGTACGTAACTTGTGCATGTGGAACATATCATATAAAGCTGTAACCTATACATGTGAGTGCCTCTTAAGGCGGAATCATGCATGCTTATTGTTACCTTTATATACATACATAACCTGCCTGAATCGCATAACATCATTAGCCCGCGTCCGGGCCTCCCGCGTCCGGGGGTAATCATCACTTGCAGCGCCACTAGTGGGGATCGTGCCCGGCCAAATAGGCCGGTGTAATCATATGCCGCCCGCTCGCTTAGTAGTGGTGGTCGTGCCGGCCTATATATGTACTGCCCACTACGCTTACCGTAGTGGTGGTCATGCCCGGCCCTCTAGGCCAGTGTAACATCCATCATAAGCATGCATGTGCTATAACTTTATCGGAGTGACGTAAGGTCGGAAACCTCCGATTGCATTATGGAGTAATCGTGATCGTCATGTCTCTCCTTGAAAGAACTAGTATCACAAGGCGAGACTAACAACGAAGGATAGCATTAAGGAAGAACATAGAATGAGACCGCTTCATAAGACGACAATTCGTATACTTTGAAGTCCTTTAGAAAGTAAGGTCATAACCAAAAATAGAATTTCGAACTACACACTTTCATGCTCATATTGAACTCTTAACTTGAAACTCTTTAGTCATGGATTCGTTCTTGTCAATAATCTCTTCCTTAATATCATCGTCATTGTCATCATGGAAATATTTTCATTATAATAGTTACATACTCATCGTTTGATAAACGGAACAATAAAGGAAATCTGGGATCAATGGGCCCATCGGGTCAAATGAGGCGGCGTACACAATTTACGTATAATACGTTTCATGACATTACTTATGAGAGTTTTAGGGTAAACGGATCCTATTCATGCAAGTTCTAGGTGTTTAGACAATTCTTTCAACTATTCATAAGCATTTAATTCGATTGAATGAATAGTGGTCAAGAATTTACGTGGTCCACCGAGACACGTATTGTTTCACTATTACATCTAAGACATGCCAAAGAAAAGAGAGGTAAGCCTTACATACCTTTTTCGCCTTTCGTGAAATTCAAGTTCCAAATCCACCAAAATCTCAAATTGGTCATTTACCAAACCTTAATTAGAGCTTGAATCTTAACTACATTTGTCAACGAAATTTCGGCATAATATCAATAACAATACCAACAATTGTGCCAACAATATCAACAACCCATTCAATTCAATTCAATTCCAACAACCCTAATCTTACAATCTTCCAACACATACTTCACTTTCACATTCATGTATTATATTCATAATCAACATAAAACATTCAAGAGATATGTTACACTAACCTTTTCCATGATCCATAACAATCACAACTTCATTTCCAACCATTAAATCCTCATTTTACATTATGGAATCTATAACGACAATAACCAAAATATTAAATAGAAGTCAATTCACCACATCTACACAACACAACATATATTCGGCCAAGCCTCTACATGCACGGCTACAACACTACACACATATTTCCGTGGATTTTCATCTTTTTCTATACATTACAACAACAAGCAACATACTACATAAAATTAATTCCATCTTCCCACGCCACAACAAACACACACGGCCACAACTTCCATATTCATGTTTCACAACTTCATCCATTTCCGAATACTCACAATATTCCTAAATGAATAACACATACCTTTCTCCACTTGTTTCTTCATTTGGCTAGGGCATATATTGCACACGAATGATTGAATTGCTCCACCAACCTCTCCATGTTAATTAGTGGCCTTAAATGTTGAAATTCAAGAAGAAAATAATTTTTCTTCATCAATTCCATGGAGCAAATTTTCCTAGCCATGGCCGAATGGCCCTTGGCTTTCTCTCTAAGTTCTTTTTCTTTCTTTTCTTTCTCTCCAAGGCCTAGAGTTTATATGGAAATTATGACTAATATGTCATATATATACATGCATATTTCATCCAAGTGGGATATGGCCCACACATCCGTATACGCATGTTTCTTTTTTTTCTTGAAAATTAATAAAGATGACCCCCTTTGTCTTCTCATGCAAGCTTTGGCCCTTTCAAAAATTTTCTTGAACTTTGTGAAATTCCCATTTTGCCCCTAGCCTTTCCACAATTTTTTCCAAGAGCCATTTCATGAATTTCACTTTTCGCCCTTAGTCTTTCTCAATATTTCCATACTAATAATGTTCATAAATAATATTCATAACAACTCATACATCAAAATAATTTCCGAAAATGGTCTCGCCCTTAACTTTCCACGCCGACTTTGAAATTTCCAAACGTATAAAATACGGGCTATAACAAATATTACTCGTTCTAAGAGATGATGATATCTTTTTTTCTTTAAGAAGTCACATAATCAATTGTGTACTTGCATCGCTATAAAACACAAGAGATCGGACGAAGTGGAATGCGGTTTAAAGAAGAACCAAAACATTATTGTCCTTTGTGTTGATTATAACTTTTTTCTTATCTTCAATGTAACTACTCGAAGTTCACAATTTGCAATTTGCTATATGTTGGTTTCATCTCCATGTATGGCCTTTTATTATTTCTTGAAAAGTTTCAATTTTCAACTTTGTCCTTACCCACATATTCTTTTAAGGCAAAATTAATTATCATAGGCTTCCTAGATTTGATCTCGTAGTTTGATATATTTATAAGAAGTCTTTACTCCGTTTTCTCAAAAAATTTATTTATAAGAAGTTTGTAATATTATATTATATTGTTGGACTCAGCTATGTCATGGGTGACATAACCTAAGTTGTACAACCATTAAATTGTTCTAATTTAATCTTAAAGGATAGTGCAAATTTTACAGCATGGTTAAGATAGATGAAAAAGGCGTCGAACATGGTAAGATCATAGATGTACATAAGGAAGAGAACTGCTAAGATGGAGAAAATTAGAGAAAATGTTGTCCTACCATCTCGAAGGAGTCACCCTCTTTAAATTTCTTGCGAGCACACCTCTAGAGTTAGCAAAATTGTAAATGTATAATTCTTCATTGTATAACAGACACCTACTAATTTCCGGCATGTTTTTTCGACCTAGTAAAGTATCTAACTTTTGCACCATGATGGCTCGACCAAATTCTAGGTATTCCCCCAAGAGCTACCATGTTAGTTAACAACTTGAAGCTTTTCTCCAAAAAGTTCGAGTTTTTAGTTAACCATTAGACTCTAGCAACTCTGTTGGCCGGGACTTGCTTAAGAAAATGTTAAAGTTGGTCCATTAATCTATGGAATCCGCGAAACTCCGTCCTTCATTGACTTTCACACCCTAATAAGAGCATATCCTCTTTTTCTCTTTATGGGCGTAGATGTTATCCATCGATCGAGTCAATTAGCCGATCGTTGATATGGCTTAGTTTATTTTTGAGAAAAGGAAAAGCACTTGTGAAGGTGCCTTGGTTTGTGGTTTTAGGATTGACTTCATTTATTGAGGTTTGGATTCCATTTTTGTGATTCCTATTTTGAAAAACAGGTTCTATTTGTGAATGTGCCCTAATTTTTTGAACGTGGTCCCAATATTTTGTTGTTGTCTCCAAAAGTTATGGAGAAGTGGGGACTTTATTACTATTTTTTTGTAGTCATACTTTTTAACGTGGTCCCAACTCATAAGTGAAATATTTGTCACTTTTTCATTTACACGCCCATCAAGCATTTATAAGATTAGTATTTTAACTATTTTACCCTTAACATATTTCATCATATAATCTCTCCTCAATAAATGTTTACTTTATTAATGATGAGAACCTCTTAAATGTTAACTAATACAAGGGTAAAAAGGGAAACTTAATTTTGTCTTGGTTACATAAAACGACAAATATTTTGGGAGAACTATTTTTAGAAAGGATGACAAATATTTTGAGACGGAGGGAGTATTTTTTTGTTGGGATCCATTCTTTAGTCATTATAATAATACTAGGTGCAGCAGAAAACTTGTTGTTTGCTTTTGAGTTTTTTCCTTTTTATTTGTTTTTTCATTCTTCTTATGTGAAAACCATTGATGTATTTACTTTCTTTTGAATAATAGTTTTTAATTTGAGAATATATTTACTTGGACAGGCTCAATATGTGGCAACAAATTAAGTTACAAGTTGCTGCTAAAAGACTGTCAAGTATTTTTGTCTATTCGTTCATTTATAACAAGGGTTCTGGTGTGGGTGGCATTTTTGGGGGTAGTTGCTTTGCAGTTTGTGCATGGTATATGACTCGACGACAACTCTCTGTCATTTCATCTAACCTCGCCCTTACAGAACAAAAGTTTGAAAAGTAAGTTTATGTAATTTCTTAGTTTGATAGCTAAATTTATTTTTATACTAAAATTGAATTACGTTTGTTTCACTGACAAAATGAGTAAAAGGCGACGGTCGATTGTGGATCTATCAAAGCGGTAAGATATTTAAATTTCTTGAATATCATGTAGTTTAAAAATTTACCAACTAATGAAACTGTATTTCCTATTAGGCGATGCTCGTCCAACCGGGTAGAAACACGGGATCTAGGGAAGTTCAAAAGTCCAAGGTATGTTTGTTGTTGTTGTATTGTCTGAGCATTTTTAATTTTGAACTAACGAGCTCAAAATTAAATAATGGTTTTAAATAGTAGTTTGTTTGAACAAAGAATAAAGAAGCTCCTAAAAATTACGCATCCTTAGGCTCATTATGAGCTTCATTTTTTATCCAAATTCTTAGTTGGCGATGTGTTCTCGTCTTCGAGGTTGTAATCTATTTGTGGATGCATGAAGTTGCGAATCCTTCTTATTTTTAGTTGAATTTTTTAACGATGTTATTTCCCGTCCCCAACTCTTGATAAAGAAGTGGTGTTTACCGTAGGTTAAAGTCTAATTTTGATCCTTTGAAGACTAAATCATGGTGGAACTGTTTAAGAGTATTCATTCAACGGACCACAATTGATTTGGTCTTGTGTGTGGTTTGATTGATGTGTTCTTTTAATGGCATTTCTAATCATACTACACCTGGAGTTATACAAGAAGACAGAAAAGGGGAGACCATGTACGTATTCATAATTATGAAATACACTTCTAGTAAGGATTTTCTGAAAGAAGGGGAGTGGAAGGAAGGAAGCCATGTGCGTATTTCTAATTAAGGAAAGATGTACTTACTAAAGTATAAAGATTTGCCGAATTGTAAGTGTAAATGAATATATCTTTGCTTCATGTACAATAGACCCTTGTCCGGGACCTCGCGCGGGATAGTCACGATGTAATTAAAGGTAACTTTTTACATCGTCAAATCATAACTTACTAGTAATATAGGTAGGTGCAATTAGAGATTAGTCATGATGGTTTACTTTAATGTCATCACGGAACTTTTTAAGATAGGTGCATTGTGTTTTGATAAACATTGTGTTTCCGCTTCGTGCATCGTGCATTGTGTCGATGTCTCGTGTTAACTTCCCCGCTTGTTCATTTAAGATGGATATATACAAATTTTTTACACGCACACATTGAGTTTTGAAATTCGATTTCGAGTGTTAAGTTGGATCATTCAAGACCAGCGAGCAAGCCTAACCGGTTTGTTGCAATTTTGGAAAAGAGCAAGAATTTACGTGCCTCCAAAGATCCCCTAATGCTAGTTAGCCCAGTTCCCCTAAGACTGAAGTATCCCCTAATAGCTGCCTGGCGGGGTGCTTCTTCTGAAATCTGAAAAGCATGAACAGTAAAACACATTAATATGTTACAAAGATTGGTACTTAAATATTTTACGCTAAATATGGTATGCTTGAAGTGCTATAAATGAATAACATTTCGGGCCGTTCCGTATCATATTTTGTCCCATGTTTGGTTATGTTTCGAGTGATAAGGAATCTCTATAAGGTCTCTTGTTTCAAAATGCCCAAATAAGGAAAATAATATTTTTTCCATTTCTTCTTAGCCCAAATGCCGTTGTCACCCGCATGGAGTCTTTTGTTGATGTGTTGAAAACAAGGAGTATCGAAAAGAACAACCAAAAGGACCTCATTAGAAAGTTACCATCTCAAACTTCAGTAGAAAATGAAAAGACCAATATATTGATGATTTAATTCTACCGTCTAAATAGTTTCTCTTTCCCCGATACACTCTTTCCTTTTTTAATTAGTCTCGAAAAGAATGATACTTTTCTGTATTTAATTGTTATACCCCGCGTTTTCAGAGCATGAGTTTGACATGTACCTCATCGTAGTAATGAGATGTTTTGAAAACACAAGCTTACGGGAAATACAAAATGCAGTAACAACGAAGAAAAAGGGGAGAATTACGATCTCGTAATGTGGAAAGAATATTTTGAAACACGAACATGGCCATTATTAGTGTAATAAGTGATAAATATCATGTATGGAGAATTTCGAATATTTCGGGGATTGAGCAAGTGAAGAAAATAAGTTGTTTGAACGTGGGGATTTTTGAAGCTAACTGAAGTTTATGAATTTGGAGAAGGAAGAAAAGTATGAAGTTATGGTTTGTTCAGCCATTGATAGGACATCGGAGTAGAATTATAGACGTTAAAATCGAAGGTTTATTCCCGCGGCTTACCGCTACGATCGCACGCTTACGGTTCTATGACATATTAAAATCTCATTTTTTTCATCCAAAAATTTCCGGAAAATTCGACGATATGTTTTTGAAGATTTCATAATGAAGTACACGATCGAAGGATTGTTAGAATATAATTTCATTTGGAATTGAGAGAGCGTGAAAGAACAAGAAAATGTTGAAGAAGGTGATTTTAATCCTCTTTTCACATGTTATGGATGTGTTGTGGTGTGTGGAAATTCATGAAATATGGTATTTGAACGCGTGAGGTGTTGGTTATGTTGGAGTGATGAATTTTTATTTAATATTTTTGGTTGTTGTTGATATTTCCATAATGAAAATGATGGTTTAATGATATATATGTTGTAAGTTGTGAAAGATAATGTGATTTTAATATGGTTTCGGAATTTACGTGAATAATATTGTTAACGTGCGGATTGTTAGCGAAGTTTATGAATTTGGAAGGAGGTTATGGTTGTTCATGTTGAGTTGGGAAGGTTTCGGTTCTATGACATATTATTTGGATTGTTTGAATATTTTTGTGGATTGTTGTTTATTGAATGTTTGAATGGTTTTGAGTTGGTATTTGAACGCGTGAGCAATGATGAATTGATTATATGGCCGTCGTCGCATTGTGCGAAAGAAGGTTGTTGATGATAAAGTGCGTTTTGAATAAATGGTTGATGTTGTTGTGTTTGTTGGTATTGTTGTTGATGAATTTGGGGAAATGGTTGTTGCATTTATGGGGGAAAAGGCGCTTCGTAAATAAAGTGTGAACTTGGAATTGGATCTTTCGATGCCTATGACTAATGGTTAAGCCTTGACATTGTTGAGATTTTTAGAAAATTAGG